>NW_019154085.1:79202777-79259063 GCF_002288905.1 Enhydra lutris kenyoni | reverse complement strand
GGGGGGTTAAGGGGGTAGGAGAAGAGTAAATGAAACAAGATGGGATTGGGAGGGAGACAAACCATAAGTGACTCTATCTCACAAAACAAACTAAGGGTTGATGGGGGGAGGGGGGTTGGGGGGATTATGGACATTGGAGAGGGTATGTGCTATGGTGAGTACTGTGAAGTGTGTAAACCTGGCGATTCACAGACCTGTACCCCTGGGGATAAAAATATATTATATGTTTATAAAAAATTAAATTAAATTAAATTAAAAAAAAAAAACAAAATATTTTCCATTAAAATTAATGGAAAATTTTTTGTTCATTTCATGGCTTTTCACTTTAGTAGGAGGATAATTCAAAAATAAATTAAAATGTTTTTAAGTGAGAGATAGGTATATGAATATAAATATATATGCCATAGAAATGTACTACATGCATTTACCTATAGGTATACATTTACTTACAATATGCAAATACTTGGTACCATCAACCCTTTATCATCTTAATTTTCTCACATCTAAGCAAGGAATCAATGTTTGCCAACAGAAAAATTTTCTCTCAAACTGTCAAATACCAAAATATTAATTCTCTGCTTAAAAAAAAGCATTACTGACATTAACCATTATTCTTATGATTAGAAATCAATCAAGTATAATCAAAATAAAACTTAGACAATCAGACAAATGAAATGCTTTAGTATGGATATAGCACAGGTTGTCAAAATATAATTATAATGGGAATCTAAAATCAGAGATATTTCTGACACAAACTATTTTAGAAGGCTTGAAATAAGTAATCAAATAATGATGATGATAATACTCTATGCAGAGCTACATTAGGGAATATCGAGGTCACTGCAATTGAGATATTATCCCCAAATAATGCAATATATGGAAAGTGGATTGTGAGAGTAAGGAACAAGTCCATGAAAACAGATAATCAAAACCATGCTGACAATGTGACTTAAGAAAATAATATATAAACACAAATAGAGGTCTTCTTTAATTTGACAGCCATTACGAGACTCTTGTCAGTTCTAGAATAAGACCATTTTCAAATTACAATTCCAGACACAAGATAGACTAGTATGGTAATGAAATACATTGATCCTATATGTAGATAATACACATATCTGCAGAAATCAATAACCCATCGCTATCTTAAAACAGTACATTAATTGAATGCATTCTGCTATTTATTAATAAATGAACCACTGAGTTTAGAAATCTGAAAAATGTTTCAATCTAGATTCAAAGGAGTAATTCATTCTCCAAGGGGCCAAGCTAAATGGACTTCCTTGTATGATTTTTATTTCATAGATATGATAGAAAGAGTAGTATTGCAAAATTAGCTGAAGGATGGTTATCAGTAGCACATTAGCATAGCATGCAAGTTCTGAGGTAAAATTGTAAACCATTGTTTTCTTCAATACCTTTCTATGTCCTTTCCTAACTCCTTTCCCATCTCCAGATAGCTTATTATCCATGCATTTATTCCCACATGGACATTCAAAATCTTTGAATTAGAATCTAACAGTCCAAGAATATTTTTCCTCTTTCTGTTCCCCAATCAAAATTTCCAGTCTCACAATGATACACATCTTATCTAGGGGGAAACCAATTGATTGCTATTACAAATCTTTCCATCGATGTCACACATTACATAGAATTTATGACTCATGCTTGCTTTGTGTACTAAGAAATGTCTGTATCTATGCAAGGATCCAGTCTTAACCTTATTCTTATTATAACGTAGGACATCTTATATGTGGAGAAGCACAGGGGGATAGTCTGTAGCTTTCACCAAAATAACCTAATAATTGGGAATGAAGTTGACCTAAATCAGTTCAAAGCATCAAGTTAGGTTTTGAACTCGTTACCTAATTCCAAAGGTCATTTCCTTAAAGCAGTATGTCATTGTGTGTCTTCTGAACTTCACTGAAAAGTTTTACATATCCAGTGACATACTGACAAGTTGTTCATAGCAAAGAGCTTGAAAAAACTTCCTTACTGTATTTCCCTTTTAAAGATTTATAACTAAATCACTAGATTGCAAGCTTTGAGAAGTCCTAGAGTTTAAAAAATATATTCGCTAAACAAATTTTGGAGAGGAAACAGACCATTTGATCCAACGTCCCAAACTTACTTAACCATAGAACCATTTCTTTTTTCAATGAGGAATTAGTTTTCTGTGGAAATCTACTTAAAGGCAAAGGATAAATAGGTGTTTTTAGCTCTAAAATTTTGTGGTTCTTTAATTTGTAGATTTCTGAAGATTTCAAAGAAATATATATTTTTTAAGAATGAGATGCTTCTTATTCTTTTTCATAAACAAGCTGCCCTCTTCCTGACTACACTGCTATGACAAAATTCAGTGAGAAGCCCCCCTCTAAGGTACTCAGCCTCGTTGAACTGCTCAAGTTTGTGCAGATTTTCAAGGTCCCCCACAATCTAGGGCTCCCCTACTTATGCACAATGAACAAACATTACTATCACATAAATGTTCTATTCAAAATACCATTCACCTTATTGTCCCCTTGACATACACATCCATACCTTTGCAATTTTTTTTTATTTGACTTGTTCTCTTTCCCCCAAACTTCAAAGCTTAGTACCCATTGGCCCTTCTGGAAACTTTCCCTGGTAGTTCTAGTTCTGTACTGACCTATCATCTTACAAACTTAATTATTTCCACATTAAAATCATCTGTGGAGGTTCTGTTCCAAATGCATAAACCTAGAACCACTCCTATGGGATACTAATTTAGCAAATCTGGTCTGGAGCCAAGATACTAGTATGTTCACAAAGCTCTACTGATGACTCCATATACATACAGGAGCAAAAAGTATTTGACATATAATGTGTCTCCCATACCAAGCAATTAAATGTGTCCAGTGCTTCCACTGGACCAAGTACTCTGCTTGGTTGTGATACACAGAACACAGCACTATCCTTACCCTAGGTAGCAGAGAGTATGTGTGGAGGAATTCCCTAAACTAAACATGATGGCTGCTCTGAAAGAAGTATGAGTGCAGTGCTTGGGGAGCACAGGGAGTAGCCAATGATTATCATAGAGACTGCGGAGGAAGCTGAGGTGGCCTCTGAAGAAGAATTTTGCCTGCAGAATAATCAGCTATTGTGACGGTGGTCACATATGGAGTACTCCATATACTATGTCAGAGTACATGGAGGAAGTGGCAGAAAGTCAGAATGGAAATGTCAAAAATCAGAATAGGAAGAACTTCAAATACCATGCTAAGGATGTCACTGTTTCCTTCTGGACAATAGAAAATAATTTAAGAAGGAAGCATCAAATCTTGCTATTTTTATTTTCTAGCACTGATTCCTATGACAGAAATCTCTATCTTCCCATACGTTCTATTAATAGTGTGTGAAGGCAGTTCATTTTGGTAAAAAACTAAATCAAAGACTCTTTAAAAACATATTATATTCTCATGTGCCTTTTCTTCAGTTAATAATTCATAATACTCAATATAATTTTCAGTGATTCTTAAAGCCTGGAATTTATTAACTATATTTAGCTTCACTTATAGTTACTAATCAATTCAAGCCCACCATGATGATGACAGACTGAAATCAATTTTATGTAGTGGCAAATGGGTAAAAGTAATCCATTATCCTGTCAATTCATATGTGCTTGGTAAATAAACAACTATTTGCTAAACATCTTTAATAGGACACAGCCCACAACTGGGCCTGAGACCATACAAGGAACTGATTAAAGCTAAAGTGCGAAGTAAACTACTCTGCTTATCAGGGAAGTGGTATGTATTTTAGGACAGCTCTGTCAATTGGGATTATTAAGAATATGTTCATGTAAGGAGAAAGTGGAGTCCTGACAACTAATTGGAAACTATTGAAATAGTAGAGCCTGGTACATATCTAGAGTACTATTGTTGGGAAAAGTGTGAAAGGAAGGGACAAATTTCAAAACTGCTCTGAAGGCAAAACTGAAAAGCATTTGTAATTAAGTAAGTTCACTAGGGAATTATGATAAGGTAGAAAAGTCAAAGTAGTGAGGTAGTGAGTTTTTACCTCAGGCATGTGTTTTACCTAAACACTAGGTAGTGAGTTTTTACCTCAGGCATGTGTTTGACTTAAAGCTTTCCTTTACCCACAAGGTAGCTATCAAATGGCATGTTAATGGAGTGACCTATTGACCAAAATCTGACGCTGTCACTCACAACCACATCCTCTCTAGGCTCTCATATCAGTACACAAGATGCACCATATGTACAGTGCATTTTCCTTTTCAACCCCAGTTCTTTCTGATCTCTGGAACAGTCACCTAGTTTTACCAAAGAGAATATCACCCACCCCATAAAGAAAAAATAAACCACTAGGCAAGAAGACTAAGTGTATCCTTGGTATACACACCTATACTGAGATGAAGGTACATTTTTTTTTAAAGGTTTTATTTATTTATTTGACAGAGAGAGAGATCACAAGTAGGCAGAGAGTCAGGCAGAGAGAGAGAGAAGCAGGCTCCCCGCTGAGCAAAGAGCCCGATGCGGGGCTCCATCCCAGGACCCTGAGATCATGACGCGAGCTCCATCCCAGGACCCTGAGATCATGACGCGAGCCGAAGGCAGCGGCTTAATCCACTGAGCCACCCAGGCGCCCCGGAGGTACATTTGATTAAAATTTATCTTCAAGAGGCACCTGGGTGGCTCAGTCAGTTAAGTGCCTTTGGCTCACGTCATGATCCCAGGGTCCTGGGATCGAGCACCCCATTGGGTTCTCTGCTCAGCGGGGAGCCTCTTCTCCTTTTCCCTGTCACTCTGCCTACTTATGACCTCTCTCTGTCAAATAAATAAAATCTTTTAAAAAATTAAAATAAATAAAATGCATCATCAATTCCATCAGCTACCTATGTGCTTAATGGTACCCAAATCCCTTCAGAGTCTAACCATATTCGCCACTGAACATACGTCATATATCAATATTCTCAATCAATATATACAATATTTGATTAGAAATATCTAGAGTATTAATTTTAAGTACCAGATCAGCATTATTCTATTTATCCTGAGGCGGATAGAGACTTCCGGCTCCAGCCCCTTTCTGGTCCCTGGCTCCTCTTTGCTCCTACTAAGCCCAAGAAAAGACCAAAGAGCCATCCCATTTAACTAAAATAAAATAACAAGTCATTGCTCCTGCTGAGACAGAAGAAAAAGACCAGATGCACGGTCCTGTTTGAATAAGAAAAGAAAAAGAAACTGTCTCCCGGGGTGATTTAGCACTCTCCTGAGACACCTCCACATAGATTATACTTCCACATGAAAGGGCCATTTGGCCTTGAGAGACTGGGAAAGCGTCTGGGCCTTAAGAGACCGCGTGAAAACACCCCGTTACCATCCCTCATTGCCCCTAACCATAAAAACTCACTCCTAACCCTGTTGGGTGCTCAGCCTTTGGGAAGGAATCCCGCTGAGCCCGCTGGTGTTATTAAAGCTAAATTTTCCCTGCCCTCCCCTGTGGCGTTTGAGTTTCCTCGGTCTCCTCAGATTTTCCACAATAATCCCTGTAAATATACAGCATATCAATTATATCATTAAATTGTCTTTTGCAGACAGATTTCTATCACATTGTTTTCATGCAGAAAATGTACTCCAATTTTTAAATTCACATGATAATCTTTAGACTATAACATGTGAATGTTGAGAAATCACTAAGTGCTAATTAAATAAAACTAACTCATGAAATAAACTCACTAACCTCAAATTAGGGTTAATATTCCTAGATACTGGTTAAGAAATTTTAAGACCATGATTATTTCATACAAACAAATTTAAGTTTGGTAAAGGACATGAATAATGTAATATTATGCCTTTTTTTTTTTTTCTCCAGCATCAAGGAGATACTTGAGACACTATTCACTCTGAAAGAAATCGGTGGGGGTGTGAAAGAAAATTAAGAATATATTATACTTTCTGAAGGTCTATTATAATGTAATTAGTCTTTCGTTAAAGGTGACCCTTAGCCACACCAGACTTTTTCAAAATTATATTTCCTTATATTCCATCTTTCCAGCCATGCTTAAGATGCATCTGTTCCTCAAAGAATTCTGAAAAGAGACAAAAATATTTGATATCCATGGTGTCTTGTGACATTCTCCAAACCACAAAAGTAATTAAGTAGTGACTGAAAAAATATACTGCCAAACTGCCTGAGTGTTTTTAGTTTGGCAGCTAATGGGCCAGATATTTCAGACTTTCCCAGTGTTCACTACTGTGTGGTATTATTCACTAAGATAACAGAAGCCTCCACTAACAAAGATACATTAGGATTTTTACAAATGTGGAATGAACCACAAAAGCAGCAAGGTCATGTCTGAATGCTTAAAATATCTCTTATTTCCAGGCCCAGGTTTCTTGGTGGTTATAAAACAAATGAGAAGGAGGCTTGGATATACCTAGTAATAAAGAAAAAAGGTTTTTTTAAAAGCTACAGTCACTGACATTTTTGAGTTTAGATGTAGCAGGAAGAGGATTGCTATTTTGATTAATGTATATCAAAGGGTCTCTGGTAATACAAGGATAAGAAATAAATAAGCACACCAGCTCTCTTTCTCAACTCACACACATGCACACACACTTAGACACTTTTTTTTTTAAGATTTTATTTTTATTTATTTGACAGAGAGACACAGTGAGAGGGAACACAAGCAGTGGTAGAGGGAGAAGCAGGCTTCCTGCTAAACAGGGAGCCTGATATGGGGCTCAATTCCAGGACCCTGGGATCATGACCTGAACTGAAGGCAGATGCTTAATGACTGAGCCACCCAGCTGCCCCTAAACACACTTGGTTTTAAAGTGGGAGGTTAAAGCAAACAGTGCCAAATTACTCTAAATAATTTAAGAGGGTGTCTTTAGTGAATGTTCTCGTGATTTGTTTGATTTTCCAAGTGTTGGTTCCCTTAACAAGGGAAGGCATGCAGGAAAGGGAAGAGATCTGGGCCCTGGGTCTGAGGAGAAAAAGGAGATCAAATTATAAAGTGGAAAGAAGCCAAAGAAAAGAGAAGCACTGGAATGCCAATGAATGGCACTGGGGATGTCTGAAGCCTAGGGTTAAACTGTCTTTTTCAGAGTCGTGATGACTCCACATTACCCTAAATTAGAGCAAGCCTCTTACATTCAATCACCTGGTGCCTTAAGGGAAGGGCAGAAAAGGAATCTGTTCACCTATGGTGTAGAAAGAGGTAGGAAGACAATTTCTGCTCTCAGAGAAGAGACAACAAAGTGATGCCTAATGAGTTGAAGCCAAGAGCAGTAATTCAGAGCAAGATTTAAAATGTGTACTCTAAAAATGTAGACACTCCCTTGAGACACTTCAGAAACATTGGAAGCAGCCCTGGATTATTAGTCCACAAAGAATGGAGCTTTTGGTCACTTATTTGTATATTTAAAAAGTAGACTGCACTGAAAATGCTTGAGAATGTGGGGACCTATCATTACTCTTGCATTGCGTGGCTCCATCTCTATTAAAGAAATCAGAGACGACCAGACTCACTTACTACCATGTGCATAACTCAGAGACCTTGGTGCCCAGGAATCAGACAGAGTCAACACCAATCAGGGAAGACAGCACTGTAGAGAAAGGGAAGAATCACAAATGAATGTCTTGGAGGTATTTCCATGGGGTCATGGGAGAGACAGTTAGGAGGTTAGGGTGGCCTTGAAATCAGAATTCCCATCCCTCTTGGAGGGGAAATGAGCAAATGGTCTCACCTGGGTATTGTTTATATACTTAAAGTACTCAAGATCCCCAAAACATATGTGGCTAAATCTGTATATACAGAGACACCTGATCAGCTCGGTTGGTTAAGCATCTGCCTTCAGCTCAGTTCATGATCCCAGAGTCCTGGAATCCAATCCCTTGTCAGGGTCCTTGCTCAGCAGGGAGCCTGTTTCTCCTTCTCCCTCTGCCTGCCACTCCCTCTGCTTGTGCTGGCTCTCTATCTGACAAATAAATTGAATGTTTTTTTAAAAAAAGAAAAACATTTTTTAAAAGATTTTTATTTATTTATTTGACAGAGAGACACAGCAAGAGAAGGAACAGAAAGCAGAGGGAGAGGGAAACGCAGGCTTCCCACTCAGCAGGGAGCCCGATGCAGGGTTCGATCCCAGGACCCTGGGATCATGACCTGAGCCGAAGGTAGACGCTTAATGACTGAAATACCCAGGCGTCCCAAGAAAAACATTTCAAAAAAACAAGCTAAAACTGTTATATACAAAACCCTTTAGAGGGAGTCAAACTTGTGTACTCTTACTTAGAAAAATAAAAATTGATGTGGGAAAGCAAAGGCAGAAGAAAAAATATTAAACTTCCTTGCTACTTATAGCCCACTAACAAGTCCTTGAAACAGCCAGAGTAACATTCCCATAGGGACTGAACTGCCTGAAGGTTGAAACTTTGCTAAGGGCAAAAGGCAATCTTAGCCTGACCTCCAGGATCCTATAAGTCTACTTTAACATCTAAATATCCCTTTGGAAACTTCATCTCCCTCCCTTCCAGGATTCATGCTGGAAATCATCCCCCAAGTATATAACCCACCAATACACATCAGAAAGGTCTTACTGAGTAAGGACAGGCAGAGCTGAGTAGGGAGAGATGGGTAAGGGGCTATGTGATCAGGCTCACAGAAATCCCAGAAATGCTGAGGCATAAGGAAACCACAGGAAAAGAAACAAAACCTGACCACCCTGGCCTGGGTATCAGAGGTGGAGTCTTTTAATGGCAGTCACACCGTAACCAGACCCCAAAGAAGAAATAAGCCCTTAAAGATGTTATCACCGTGCTCGCTTCGGCAGCACATATACTAAAAAAAAAGATGTTATCACCAGTCCTTCCTCAAACCAAGACATCACAAGAATGATAAGGGCACAAAATGCTAGGTCAGTTCTAAATAAGATCTCTCAGTGGTGGCCCACGTTGGCAATCCCATCAGGACCCCTCTCATTTGTGAGAGCTTTTTCTATATCCTTGCTTAATAAAACTCTATCATTTTACTCATTCTTTTTCCACAAGATTCAGTCTTTGATTCCAAGAGAAGAGAACCTCACTGTCCTGCTTCAAACCTATTCCCAAATTACTTTCCCCAAACATTCTACTTGAAAAACAATGAGCTAAGATACAGACATGTTTATCATGTTTTGGTAAGATGGTGGGAACAAACTATGTGGCACAAGGAAGATATGTTGGAATTTGAAGAGGCAAGGCTGCTAGTGAGGGCACAGGAAAACACAATCTCCAGAATCTCATCAGCTTATGGGGATCACTCTAACATAATTAAAACTCAGTAATTTCTAATTATTATTTTTGTATCTTTTACCATTATCTATGCTTTTAAGGCTATTTACATCTACCATATCCATATGCAGATATACTATATAATGAGATGCTGCTGTGAATTTCTTCTCAATTCTGCTTAGTGAAAACAGATTGGTACTTTATTTGTAAGTTTACATAATTTTTAATAATGACTGTGTTTAGCAAAAAACTAGCAAATTTCCAAAAAATTAATTGGCACTCTGAGCTAGCATTAGCTGGGTCCCATGTGTCATTAGATATGTACATTTAGCAGTAGTGTGACTCAAGAAGTCTTTGGCAAAGAGCTACTATGCCTGCAAAGGCTAAGGGAAAGCCTAGAGCTCAGGCTGCAGCAGCACAAGGTGGCATCTGCAATCAGAAAATGGCTCTGCAGATCAGAGGCTATGATGTAACCAAAGAGCAGGGACAGCACCTGCTCTGCACAGGGCAGGACAAAAGAGCATGGATGCTATGGAAAAGGAGTTACTCCCAAGTATTCTGAGACACTTCAGAAACTACCAGAAACATAATGTCAGAAAATGGAAGAGAACTAAGGGTCTGATGAGTGAAGGTGAGGCACAGATACCTGGGTTATTCATTTTAATGTAATATAAAATACAATCACAGGTTGTCAAAGCCTAAACAACGCTCAGATTGTATCTTCTGCCAAATTCAAGAGAATGGTCTGCCTAGAAATCTATTCTGGTGGTGGCTTTCCAATTCACAAATTGCAGTTAGGGTACTGGGATCCTGGATCTTACAGTTCAGACAGAAGCTTCCTGGATGGAAAAGGAGCAGTTTCCTAGTAGTTTTAGCTCTAAGTTATTGCTATTAGAATTCTTCTTGAAGGTTCACCCTATATCTGATCTCCAGCCCTTCCAGTAATTTTGTAAGCACATAATTTCCTATATTAAATACTCTTGGCAGGGTGCCTGGGTGGCTCAGGGGGTTAAGCCTCTGCCTTCGGCTCAGGTCATGATCTCAGGGTCGTGGGATCGAGTCCCACATTGGGCTCTCTGCTCAGCAGGGAGCCTGCTTCCTCCTCTCTCTCTGTCTGCCTCTCTGCCTACTTGTGATTTCTGTCTGTCAAATAAATAAATAATCTTTTTAAAAAAAGATTTAAATACTCTTGGCTTAGTTTCTATATTCTGCACTTGGAAACTGGCTAACTCTCTTTCCATTTTGATGAATTATGAATCCAAAGGAAAAAAAAATCTTAAAACAAGCTTTAAAATATAAATAACATCAACTTACAAACAAAGAAGAAGTGTGTGTACACACACACAGACAGGAATATTACTTAGCCTTCAAAAAGAATGAAAACTTGCCATTTGCAACAATGTGCATGGAGTGAGAGGGTATTATGGTTATTGAACTAAGTCAGAGATTGACAAATACTATATGGTTTCACTCATGTCGAATTTAAGAAACAAAACGGGAACATAAGGGAAGGGGGAAAATGAGAAAGAAAGGGAAGCAAAGCAGAAGAGACTCTTAACCACAGAGAACAAACTGAGGGTTAATGGAGGGAGGTGGGAGGGGATAGGCTAAATGGGTGATGGGCATTAAGGAGGGTATTTGTGATGAACAATGGGTGATATATGTAAGTGACAAATAACTAAATTCTACTCCTGAAACTAGTTTTACCATATATGTTAACTAAGTATTATAATTTATATAAAAAATTGAAATAAAAATATGTATAAAATATAAATAACTGATAATTAAACCATTCTAAAATTGCATTATTTACTCAAGATGTACTTTCATTAACCAGCTGAAAAAGATTCTATGTTGAATTTATCATAAAAGGGGGGGAAAATTACTGATGTATAACAGAGTTAATGAAGAGAGTCCCAGTTGTGCCAGACTCTCAGAGTATGCTAATCTGATTCTTCAAGACTACTATGAGTATTATATGTATTATTTTACAGAGTCTTCTATCTTAAATACTTGAAAACAGATTTTTCATAGTAGAAAATTCAAAGGAAAGCCTATTATTTTCTCTTTATAAGGTGCTTACAAATATTACAAGTCAGAGGAATTATTATAAGTGATAGTATTAGCTCAGTCAGAAATCTATCGACATCATTAAATATCCTCACCGGAAATCTGAATGACAGAGAAAATTAAATTGGCTTACTGTAATCTGTAACATGTATAAGTACTGATCTGCAAAAATTCCTCAACAATTCTTAAACTACTGTTCTACACTAATCAGCATCAGCCTTCTAAAGCTGGGAAGCTTTATTTCCTATTCTGTTTTTATCAGACATTACAAGTCTTAAAGGTGAATCACTATGAATTATGTAAGGTACTGAATCATTTTATTTATAATACCCACAAACACCATGTACAACTCATCTTTACTCCATACTACAAAACATCAACCACATAGCCATAGCTCAAAAAAACAATCAAAAGGCCAAGCTTTCTCCACACTCTGGTTCTTTTGTAGCAGTTATCCAAAGCAAAATATAAGGAATAAGCATTTCTGCCTGTATGAAACCAGCATTATATCCTTGGGACTCAAGAACTGTAGGCTGAAAGGAAGGTCTGCCTTTTTCTTTTTGAAGATGAAAATCTTCTACTGAAGTAATGTGCCAAGAATTTAAAAATAGAAATATCTGGGTTTGATCAAAAACAGCTTTCTATTTTTAAAGAATTACCCATCCACAGAGACTTTTATACAGTAATTTGCAATGCTGTGGTCAGGTCCTGAGTTTATTTCAATTATTCATACAGCATTTCTTTCTGAGTGATTTTTTTTGCCTTTGAGTATTTAAACACCATATATTTTCATATGTTATTCAAATATTTGACAGAGTTTCTAGCAGGTTCAATAAAAGATCATGCCAATAGGTTTCAGAATAATATGAACTGATGTGCAGGGTAACCCATCTCAGAGAAATTTCTTAGCTAGATTTTTTCATAATATCAGAAGAATATGGATCTAAAGTTAGAAACATATGGATTCTAAGAACACAACCAGATGAAAAGGGTCTAGTTAAATCACAAGTTTTGGAAAAGAATATAAAGATCTCCATTTAATATTTACATCTGGGGACTACAAAACTAACCTCTCAATAAATTATATAATGAATTAATGAGGTTTCCACAACAGAAAAACTCCTTTCTGGAGTTTTGGTGCAGACCTTACCATAAATTCTGGCCCACAAATGTATAGTGCAAAAACCACTGAACAGAGTTGCACCTATATATTAAAATGACTACAACTGGGGGCACCTGGGTGGCTCAGTGGGTTAAGCCTCTGCCTTTGGCTGAGGTCATGATCTTAGGGTCCTGGGATCAAGCCCCACATTGGGCACTCTGCTCAGCGGGGAGTCTTCTTCTCCCTCTCTCTCTGCCTGCCTCTCTGCCTGCTTGTGATCTCCATCTCTCTCTCTCTCTCTCTCTCTCTCTCTGTCAAATAAATAAATGAAATATTAAAAAAAAAGAATAACCACAACTGTAGCGAATGACACTTTGGATAAGAAGTAGCTTTTTTCTTATGGTAATAAGGAAAATTGTTTCTGGTGGGCTTCTATATATTAAAGGAGAACTGTTCTGTAGTATCTCTTTATTGATAGTTCCTTGTTGAAATCAAGCCAGTGCCTTTAATATGGGGCTATCCTTCAGGAAATACAGGTTTAAGTATGGAGAAGTAGTAATTCTATAAGTAGGGGTTTAAAGGTAAGAGTGGGGAGTTCAAAGAATCAAAAAAGAAAACAGGAGCAAAATGCATGACAGTAGAAAAAGGGCTCAAAGAGAGTGTGGTTCTCCATTAAATATAACTTCTTGGGATGGATAAAAGACTCATGTGGATGAATATCTGACATTTCCTGCCTGTAAGGTCAGTTTATTTAGAAAAAAGTATGATTTACAAAGAAAATTCCTGTGTTGAGAACAATCATACTGGCATAGCATGGGACTAAAAACAGAGTTCAAGGTGAAAATACCAGTAGTACTTGTGGTGTTACATTTGTTGCCATCACACACATCTGTAGCCTTTAACTGGGGATCAGAAAATTAAGAATAGTGGCCACAGCCAGAGTTTCCAACAAATGTTCAGAGAGAATTATTCCATAGTTTTTTAACTGTCATGCTACCTTTTGTATCACATGTTTACTAGTACATATTGACAATAGTTTTTCTTACATAGAAGGTGAAATCTGATGAAGTAGTAAAGCACTGATGCTTCAAGAAAGAAAGATCATCCCTACTTACTACTCTACTTCTCTAGTTATGTCAAATTCCAGATATTTAATGAGCTCTGACTTTCATAAGGTAACGTGCTAGGACTATTAGAAGTATAAAGGGGGGGAAAAGGAGTACAAAGGAAAATAAAACATCATTTCTGCCATCAAAAAAGCAAAAAGACATACACTTAAAATGAACTAAGATGAGTAAATATGGTAAATTCAGGATCCCAGAGAAGTTACTTAAAGATCCCTTGGGTCAAATTCCTTACCTGTAAAATGAAACTAATATTAGTACCTATTCAATAAGGTCATTAATGGATTAAATAAGTTAGGACTGTGAAAAGATTAGAAGAGTTTCCAGAACAAAGTAAATGCTATATATGGTTGGGTGGGGAGCAGAGAGACACACACAGAGAGAGAGAGAGAGTGAGAGAGAGAAAGCACAAGAGCATTCATGCTCAAAAGAAAGCCAAGAGAAGAGTGATGAGGGGACAAGGAGAGGGAGAGAGACAGGAAGTGTAAGAGAAAGAGAGAAAAGGCAAAAGAGAAGAAGGAGGGCGGCAGGAGAAGGAGAGGACAGAGGAGGGAATGAAGAGGAACAAGACTTAGGAGGTCTAACACTGAATTCTGGTTTCTCACACAAAACACACATTACAAGTCAACCAGATCAACACGGACTTGAAACGTTCCACAGCAGTACTCTATGTAAAAATGATTAAGTTAATAAATTATAGAATGTGACCTAATGAGGCACCTGGGTGGCTCAGTCATGATCCCAGGGTCCTGGGATCAAGCCCAGTGTTGGGTTCCCTGCTCAGTGGGAAGCCTGCTTCTCCCTCTCCCCCTCCCCCTGCTTGTGTTCCCTCTTCCACTGTCTCTCTGTCAAATAAATAAATAAAATCTTTAAAAAAGTGACCTAATAAATTTTCAAAATAAATTACTCAATTATATTGAGGTTCAATATTTATTTTTAACCAAATATATTGTATTAATAAGTAATACTTGGTTTCTATTAACTTAACTTTAATCTATGCAAGTGAATATAATATGCACGTATATATTTTTCTTATAAAACAGAAAAACGTATTAACTATAAGAAATTCTCACTTACACCATTTTTTTTTAATAATGCCAAACTCAAACTCTGTCTTTACTGTTAAGATCAATAAGGGAAAAACAGTTTAATAGTAGTTGTGATTTGGGATGGATTTTGGTTGGAAAAACTACTTTTTCCAACTTCTATCATTCTAAAACAAAAAAAAAAAAAAAAGGAAGAAGAAGAAGAATAAGAAGAAGAAATTTCAGTCCAGTTTCCTGCTACACAAAAGTAGTATCCTTCCTTAGTACTATGCATCATGGAGAAAATTCCTAGGAATGAAGGATAGCTAGATAGGATTTTTATAAACAAGGAGATGACCAGCAACTCACTCCTAGGTATTTGCCAAAATGTATTGAAAACATTTATTTAAAATTCTGTACATGAATATTTATAACAGCTCTACTCATAAATGCCAAAGATTCACAATAACCCATAT
This sequence comes from Enhydra lutris kenyoni, assembly GCF_002288905.1. Lineage (NCBI taxonomy): Eukaryota > Metazoa > Chordata > Mammalia > Carnivora > Mustelidae > Enhydra > Enhydra lutris. The sequence goes on along the minus strand of NW_019154085.1, from coordinate 79,244,008 downwards.
GCTGAACAGGAAAATGGATAAACGAATCCACCAATATAGTAGAATACCGCACAGAAATAAAAATGAACAAACTATATGATTCATGGATGAGATAGAGAAACTTTAAATTTCTTGTTAAAAGAAGTCATACCCCCAAACTACATAGTTTGTCATTCTAATGTATCACATTTTGAATAAGACCAAATTATAAAGAAAGCAGATAGGTAAGCAGTGATCAGAAAGTTGGAGGGAGGCATTAAGTACAGAGAAGCAGGAGAAGAATCTGGGGACTATGGACTTGCTCTGATTGGTTCTGTGGTGCTGAATATATGACTACACATTTGTCCATAGAACTATATACCACAAAGAGTGACTTTTATTATGAGAAAATAATAAATAAGGCATCCGGTGAACCCTAGATGAAATGCAAACTGTCACAAATGTATCTATATTATAAATGTGATAATCACACTAAAAGGGGTAAGGAGGAAAATAATTGATTTAAGTAAACTCCTAAGGGTATTTTTATAAATTTGCTAAGGTTAATGACAAGAAGAATGATACACCAACACTATATACTAATAGGTTAATTGGTTTCTCACTTGGTTGAACAGCTTCCTCCCAAAATTCATGTCCACTTAGAACCTATAAATGTAACTCTATTTAGAAATAGAGTCTTCACAGATGTAATCAAACAAAGGTGAGGTAGAAATGGGTTAGCGTGGGCCCCAAATTCAGTGACTGATGCCCTTCATAAGAGGGATACTTAGACAGGGACATTCAGGGAGAATACCATGTGAGGTGAAGGCACAAATCAGAATGATGGATCCAAGTCCAGAGACACCAAGGAATGTCAGCAACCACCAAAAATGTGGAACAGATTCTCCCTTAGAGCCTCCAGAAGACACCAACCTTCTTTTGAACTTTTAACTTTCCAAACTGGGAGAGAAGAAACTTCTGACGTCTTAAGCCTTCCAGTTTATACTTGGTTACAGAAGCCCTAGAAAACTCATATGCAGGAGTACAAGTAAGCAATTCTGAAACTACTTGAGTGCAACGGTTGAAAGGCCATCACAGCAGGTCAGAAACAAGTTACAAATAAGCAAAAGAGAATTCTACAGGTGAACTTGTGGTCCTCAACTGGAGTCAGAAGTATCAGTATTAACTCAAATTTAATTAAATGTATAAACCCATGCAGATGGATAATGTGCCTAAATAACAACTGTGTAAATGTGGATTGAAATGCATACAAGCACGCACATCCTACCTCTGTGTGCTGAGAGGACCTAGAAGTGAAACCCTAGTAGCCACAAGCACAAGCAGCATACAATCTATAATAATCATTAAATGCCACTCACCAATAAAAGTGATAGTCACCTTATTCCAGGTCTGGGACAGATAAAATGTAAAAGGAGTCTGCAGCATTCTGGGGTGCCTGAAAATAAAAGTAAATAAATAAAAACATAGTGAAAAAAATTTTTTTAAGGTTAAAGGCGTGTCAAAAAAACACAGGAGCCAAACTGAACATAGCACTCAATGGTCAATGCTGGAGCAATGTGAGCAATAAAATAGTATTGATTATTTAAAAAAAAAAAACTAATTTCATATTGAAATAAATGACTGACTACATGAACAAATAGGGGAGAAGGAACAACCATTTCTTAAAGAAGACTTCTAATTAATGCACACAGAATGAAAAAAGAAAATAGAAAATCACCACTGGAATATCACAATAATCTCTGTAGGAATGATCCCCCAAGCAATGCTATACTTACTGAAAACTTATAGAGAAACAAAATATTTGCCTAATTATAAAGAATCTAGAAAAAAATTTATTCATCACTGTGATGGTTATAAATGTCCACAAATACTTAGAAACTCCTCCCCCTCCATCAGGTGGATATTAATTCTTCCACCTGAAGAATGAGCTCAAGGTAGTACTTTACTTCTTTTCTTTAGATTGATTGATTGATTGATTGATTGATTTGACAGAGAAAGAGAGAAAGAGAGTGTAGGCTTGCACACAAGCAGGAGGAGTTTGGGGAAGCATGGGGGAAGGGGGAAGTATGGGGGAAGAGGGAAGCAAGGGAAGCAGGGGGAGTGGCAGGCAGAGGGAAAGGGAGAATGCGGGCCTTGATCCCAGGACCCTGAGATCATGATTTGAACTGAAGGCAGACGCTCTACTGACTGAGCCACCCAGGCACCCAGTAGTATTTTACTTCTAACAGAGTATGGAAAGAAAGAAAAAAATAACAGTAGACAAAGTTTAAATGTATTAGCTCTGTAGTACTGCTTTAACAAAATACCACAAACGAGTAACTTCAGCAACAGAAATGTGTTGCCTTACAGTTCTGAGGGCCAGAATTCCAAAATTAAAGAGTCAGTTGGGTTGGTTCTTCTGAGGGCTCTGATTAGGAGTCTGTTTCACGGCCCTCTGCAAGTTTCTGGTGGCTTGTTGGCAATCTTTAGCTCCCTTGGCTTAGAGAAACATCACCCTACATCTTCATATGGCATTCTACCTGCATGCATGTCTATGTCCAAATTTCCCATTTTATAAGGACATTAGTCACATCAGATTGAGGGTCTACCAATTCAGTATGAGATCATCTTAACGAATTTCTACAACACCTCTGTTTCCAAATAAGGCCTGATTTTGAGATACTGGGGTTTAGGATCTCAACATGAATTTGGAGGGGCACAATGCAACCCATTCCACAAAGTGATCAAGGTCAATATCACCAAAGATAAATCACACTGACATCATATACCCTTGGAGAAGGGCCCGTCACCTTGTGGTATTCTTTCTCCAAATTCATAACCTAAGACAGATCCTGAGCAAGACCTGAGGGACATTCTATAAACTGAGGGACATTCAATAAAATACCTGGCCAGTACATGTAGTAGTGTTAAGATACTGAAAGATAAGGAAATAGCAAGGAATTGTCAAAAACTGTAGGACACAACAAATAGAGGAGAAATAGATGTAATATGGGTATCCCAATTTTGATCTTGGAAGAGAAAAAGAACATTAATGAGAAATCTGGGGAAATTAAAATTTATAATTAATAGCATTGTACCAATGTTAATATCTTAGTTTTAGTAACAACATTGGCTATACAAGATGTTAAAATTAGAAACAGTTGTGTGATACATACACAGGAAATCTTTGAACAATCTTTGCAACTCTTCTGTAAAAAAAGATTTATTTTTAAGATAAAAAGTTTTAAAAAGGAGAGGATAGGTAAATTTAGCATGACAAAAAGTACTTTACTTAAATGACTATGTATCAGTTCTAGATTGGGGTTAGAGGTAAGTGCTATTAAACAATACTTTCAAACAGTTAATTGTCCAAACTGAACATAAGATCACTAGACTCCACAGAGCTATTTGGTGGGTATAATTATTGGACATCACTGGAACCATTAACACATGACACAAAAATATATGTTCCTCCAGGAGGATCTACAAGTTTCAAAACAAGTGATCTTATTAGCCCCCTTATGGGACCAACTAGAAGTTCTTATAATCAAGATACTATGAATTACTTTAAAATATTTTTATGTATGGGGCTCCTGGGTGGCTCAGTCAGTTAAACATCTGACTCTTGCTTTCAGCTCAGGTCATGAAGATATAGAAAACTGAAAATAAATGCTTTTCAATACAAATTACCAAGTATTTATAATAACTTAATTCCCAACATTGGCATAAAGAGGTACATACATGTATTACTGATATGAATGTATATTGATACAATTTATTTTACTAATTCTTACCGAAAGTTTAAAAACATTCAAACCCTAGACTCTCTAATTCTGTTGTAGCAGTAAAACTGAAAAAATGAGGTCTCAGTTACTTAAAAACTGGAAACAGCCCAAATGTGCAATGACAGAAGTACAATTGAAAACTACATTGAAATCCATAGAAGTAAATATTTAAACATTTAAGATTATTCTACAGATGTGTGCATATATGTGTGTATATACATATATAAATTTCAGTACAATTTTAATAAGCTGTTAAATAAAGTAGGTTAAAAAATCAGAATACTGATATAAAAATACTTGTGTTTGTGTACATTTTTTTTTGAAAGATGTTATTACTTGAGAGAGAGACAGAGAGAGCACAAGCAGGGGTAGAGGTAAAGAGAGAGGGACAGGCAGACTCCCTACTGAGCACAAAGCCTAACATGGGGCTCAATTCTAAGACACCAAAATCATGACCTATGCCAAAGTCAGATGCTTAACTGACTGAGCCACTCAGGTGCCCATGAGTACATGTTTGTGCATATTGAAAAGGAAGGAGGAATTGGGGGGCTAGGGAGAAAATGAGAATAGAGCAAAGATCTCTTCCAGAAGACTGAAGCTATTATCTTTGAGTAGTTGTGAAGGTCCACTGCTGGAGCCACTAGGAAGGATCCTGTGACCACAGCCCCCTGTTCCAGTGACTGAGCTATCTGATAAGAGAGCAAAAAATGAGTGTTTACTGTGTTAAGGCACTGAGATCAGAACTTTTTGAAAAACATGAGCCTATTACAGCTTTGTAATGCATCAGTTTGTCTAAGCTAAGCTACATCTCCCAGTGGTTCTGTCTCTAGCTGGATGCTAATACAGAATTGGTGGCCAAAGGAACCTCCAAGATGGTCCCATGATCCCTGCATTCTGATATTAAATGTATAATGTAATCAATTCCTTCAACTAGAATACATCATTGTTGAGGGGATGTAACTTAGGTTACAAAAGTTCGGTTCTTCTTCTGGCAACTTCTATTGATTTCTTAACTTCTACTCTTTGATGAAGCTCTGCCATGTGGGGAAGAATGATGTGTCCATCTTACAGCCTAATATTCAGCTAGGAACTTCTCCTAAGCCTTCAGTTGAGAACAAAGTCCTGGATGGACACCTGAACGGCAATATTGTGATAAACAACAAAGCAGAGAACACAGCTAAGCCATGCAGAAATTACTGACCCACAGAAACACTGAGATAATTCCTGTGTTGTTTCAAGATAACTTTTAAGGTAATCGGCTACCCAGAATAGATAACTAATAAAGTCTCTTTTCACTCCTATCATTTGAATTATTCAGTTTTGTTTTGGCGTATTTGTGTTTTCTAAAGTTTATTCATTAAGGATGACTTTCATCATTTTTTTAATAGATGAAAGCTCCCCTTTTAGAGTAGCTATAATGCCCTAAAACTCCTGAGGACATCCTTGTAAAATGATATCCTGATAATATGGTACAGTCATAAGCACGCAAGAGGCACACAGGGTTTTTTGCCATGTCTGGATTGTGATCCATACAAATGCTATACATACACTTAGCTGATTTTTTCCATTTCCATATGAACATTTGGCATAAGGAAATTTTGTATTTATACTTGCACTCTTAACTCCATTATCTATACCACAAAGTGATGTGCCTGTTTATAGACAAAATTAGATCTCTTTCTTTAGAACTGACTACATTCATTTCTTTGTACTAAGATGTCACTTCTAAAATGTTTTCATTAGGGCACTCTGACTCTTTAGGAAACTTCCCGCTTATATTTGCAATATATATATTGCAACCACTGAGTAGAACAAAAACAACTGCTCGATCTCTCTTCTCTAATGATATTCATTATCATTTTCTCCATTCATACAGAACTCATTAGAATTATAGAAATTTCTAGTTTGAGTTCTAAAATGTTTCAGATAGAATTTTCAATGCTTTTCACAACCGTAGTCAATGGATTTCATCATCTTGGCTTCCCTTATGTAGAATAAATAATAATATAAGTAGTAAATAAAATTGCACCTTTTTTCCTGTTTGGGCAAATATTACTGTATACACCTGTTTGCCTTGTAGACTAGACATAACTATGAGTATATTTGATAAGGAGAAAAATGTGTGAAAATTCAAGATACCATCTTTTTAACTCATTTTTGCATTAATTTTCTTGCTAGAAAATCAGCCACATCTACAACTAAATGTGGTGACTTTGTACTGTGTCAACTTAGCTAAGCTGGAAGTTTTTTCCTCAGATTTCCTGTCCTTCCGTGGTTCTGGGTCAGGACTAGCCTGTGGCTATAGGAAAATTTTCATGAGGCCTGAAAGGCAGAAGGTGAAACAGAACAGCCATGTTTTCACAGAGAGATCCAGGCAGTCTCGCTTAGTGGCAGCTCACGAGTCATCACTGACCTAATTGAGCACTTTGCTGGTTTGGAGGTGCAGCTGGGCCAACAGCTCCTCCATCCGCCTTGAGAACTCCTCTTTCAGCTTCACCCAGTTCTGGCCCACATGTATTTACAACTTCAGAACCAAGTGTGCAAGCTTCTACAGATCACTGGTCTCACAGAAACAGGGTCTTGGAAGTGGTAAGAGATAGACGCAGGTACCAGTTTACCATAGTACAATCCAGCTTACCGTCATATGTTCCAGTTAATTCTCATTCAACCTTACTTCACACCCATCTTCCTTTCCCAACTGCCTAACTGCTCACTTCAGCTCCAACACCAGACACAGAAGTGATAGCCTTACACCGAGTGTATGACCAGCTCCCATAGTTATGTAACAAACAGCCCCTATAATAAATTCCTTTTCCTATATCATGCCTAACAGTCTTGATTTTCTGTTCAAATTCAACAGTTTTGGTTCCGTAACTAGTGGTACAGTGCAAAGAGTAGAGTATTAAAAACTCTGGGCCACTGAGACCCAGCTCTTATACACATTTTGCTTATAAACTACAGAGTTGCTTCTAAACTACGAATAAAACTATCCTGAAATGTTATAAGAATTTGAAATAATGAATAAAGTTCCTGCACATAAGTTCCAAATAAATGGTAATTATTATTAATAATACAAAAAAATTTTTTTAAGATTTTATTTATTTATTTGACAGGCAGAGATCACAAGTAAGCAGATAGGCAGGCAGAGAGAGAGAGGAGGAAGCAGGCTCCCTGCAGAGCACAGAGCCCAGTGTGGGGCTCAATCCCAGGACTCTGGGATCATGACCTGAGCCGAAGGCAGAGGCTTTAACCCACTGAGCCACCCAGGCGCCCCTAATACAAAAATTTTACACAATTTTTGAGTCAGCACCTAAAACAGCATGTCATGGGTGGATGAATGATTACTGAAAAGTTAAATGTTTATTAAAATATTTATCATAAATATGGTTAGTGAAAACTGAGAAGTAAAATATTGAAATACTCAATTTAGGTTCTACAAAACCTCTATAATAGAAAAATTAAGCTAGGGTGCCTGGGTGGCTTAGTGGGTTAAGTCTCTGCCTTCAGCTCAAGTCATGATCTCAGGGTCCTGGGATTGAGTCCCACATCAGGCTCTCTGCTCAGCAGGGAGCCTGCTTCCCCCCACCCCAACCCCTGCCTGCCTCTCTGCCTACTTGTGATCTCTCTCTGTCAAATAAATAAAGTCTTAAGAAAGAAAGAAAGAAAGAAAGAAAGAAAGAAAGAAAGAAAGAAAGAAAGATAAAGCTAATGAATGTAAGCCCTTAAGACAGGTTAAAGATACTAAGGATTGGAATAATCCTACATCTTGTATTTTTACATTCGCTGAAACAAACTGAATAAAGAAACTGCTGACCATATAAGACTCTTGTTAATTATTTTAAGTAAACAATGAAGTGAATACTCGCTTAATTTCTTTAGCATAATTTCTCATGGAAAACGTAACAATATGCTCCTTTGCTCCAAAATTCAGGAACCATCAGCTTATACAATCATACCACACTGCTATAAGTAACGGGTGTAATTAACAGGCACTCATGCTCTGCCTAAATGCTCAAATCTTTCTGATTTTATAAGAGGTGAGAATTCCACCCTCTGCAGGTTCTTTTTCCATCACTATAATATATATCCAGCTGCATCCAGCTCTGGGATATGACATGAGTATGGTTCTAAGGCAACAGTTTAATTTTCTTCATACTCCACTCTTCATCAAGGCCTAAGACAAATCCTGTACATCCCTGATAGCTGTGTAATTCAAGTGTTAGTTACTTAGTTACCAGTTACCAGTTATTTAGTTACTTAGTTACCAGTTATTGTTCTTATCCCCAACAGGACAGGCTTAAAATTTGTCCCATTCAACCACATATACATAGGGACCAAATTACAGTGGTTGCTGAAAAGTTTATCTTTAAATTCTTTATCCTTAAAATTTATAACTTCTCATGTTATTTCCAAGAAGAATTCAACAATGTGTACTTACCCAATGATGCAATATAGAATGGAAAGTGTTTTAGAGTATGATGAATTGGACTGTCTTTAGATTCAAACTCACTATAAACAGAAAATCTATTTTCCTTCCAATTTTGTCAAATTTTAAAGAGATTGGCATCCTTTTCTGTAGATGACCATGTGCCTAAGAAGCAAACAAAAAGAACTGAGCAAAAAGTGTCTACTGTTGAACATACAGCTTATCTTTATTTTAAATGGGTACAATAGTTATTCTGGTCTGTGTTTTTTATTTGAAGCAAGACAGTCTTTGTCAAGTGCACTGTCCTACACATGGAAGACATTTAGCATTCTTGATACAGAAACCATGTAGCATCCCCCTTCCTCATTGTAATAACACAAAAGCATTGTTCTCCTTCCTTCCCTTCATTCTAAATGCTTCCTTCATTCCAAATATTGTAACTGAATACTTGGGTAAACAAATCACATGAATGAATTTAAATATTATTGGGTTTGAACAATGAAGTGTCTAATTTTATTGTTTTATAGTATTTATTATCCATAGCATATTTTTCCTGAATCAATGTGACTTTTAATTATCTCACACATATACATAGTCTTTGATAGATTCTGTATATTATTCTACCATAGTTAATGTTCCCTTTAATTCTGACAAATATTCCACTGCACTCCTAAAGTCTACTGTTATCTATATTTTAGGAACCCCAGTTCTACTCCACACCCTCACTTTCCTTTTTCCTATGTGTTTCTGTCTCTAAGGGGCCCTTTAAGTCCTGTCCTAACTCTCCAGTTGTCCTCCTCATTATTTAAAAGTTATATCTAACAGAAAGTTGGATTTCATAACAATGAATCCTTTAAAGAGATCAATATAAAGAACCTCTCTTCTTACTAGAACATATTTATTTGGACAAAACTTTTCAACAAAGTTCACATTGCTTCATATTATTCTGTAAGGACATTCATACCTTCTCTATCTAGCCCTACAATAACATGAATGAGCTAGTGTGAGAATTTTTACAGCCTGGTTGCAAAGGATGTAGATTTTATACAATGCTTTTACAACACACTGAAGTATCTCAGAGAACATTATGAGACAAGGATAAATGCTCATCAGTTATGTGATCTTTTGCAATGGTGAAAATGTCCATTTATTTTTTAAGTGAATTTAAAAAGACTTGAAGTAATTCTCTAAAGACTTCTGCTCAAGAATTCATGTAAACCAACCTGAATTCCAAACTGTTTCATGCTCATCTATTTCTGTTAAGAGTAACTTTAATGGCTCTGTCATTCAACTCTACTATTTATAATACCATGGAGAAGATGGTCATTCAAAAGCATGACTAATAACATTCTCAGACACTGCCATTCAAGTGTGCTACTTACAATGTTCCTAAGATCACTACTGTGTGATTGTGATTGTGCTACTGATAGCATTTACTTAAACTCCAATTCTCCTAGTACCATTGATGACACTACTACTTTGCTAACAGAGTTAATAAAGACTTAATAGCACCACTATTTCTTGCCTTGTTTCTAGACCTATTGCTAACATTTGATAGGTAGTCGAGTCTTAATAAATTCTCAAACACGGTTCAGCTAGTCTAACTAAAAATGCCACTTTAGGGGCACCTGTGTGGCTCAGTTGGTAAGTGTCTGCCTTCAGCTCGGGTCATGATCTTAGGGTCCTGGGATTGAGCCCTGAGATCCCAGGTGAAGAGCCTTCTTCTACCTCTCTCTCTACCATTCCCTCCCACTCATTCTCTCTCTCTCAAATAAATAAATAAAATATTAAAATTTTTTAAATGCCACTTTATGACTAAAGAAATTTATTATCAGGAAGACCTTTAACGTTTAAAAATGCATTTATTCTTCACTCCCTGCCAATCCATTCTTTCACTATACCATTAGAGAATTACAAAACCAGAAAGTTGTTCTTGAAGTTAACCCTGTCTGCTATTTTTCAAACTGGTGATGCAGGCATATTATTAAAGGTCAACGAAGTCTTTGGGGGTTTTTTGTGTGTGTTTTCAATCTAATGATAACCTTTTAAAATTATGTTACCAGTATAAAGGATACACTTTACATCTAGACTTATAATTTGCAACCAAAAGGCATTTTTTATACAACAGTTTGTAATGTGGATCTCAAACAATGATGCCTTAAGATACATAAAAATTACTCTTAAAAAGGTCTAGCAATTACCCAAATTTCTTAAAACAATCATTGCTCTTTCTGGTCATAGCCAACCTGAAGTCACTATAGAAATAATGAGCAGCTGGTTTGAAAATGTCAGAGAGTCTATTTGTTTGATCTTTGTGTCCTCCACAGGCTTGTATACAATAGGCACTCTGGAAATATGTGAAGAGATGGACAGGTTAAGGGATGGATGAATTAATGAATAAACAATCTCCTTTGTTAATATACTTCAGGATCTCATAGTATGAAACACAGATAGGACTTCCAGATTCTACTCAGGATGTAGAATGCTGAAAAGTGCATTGCTCCCACACTTACAATGATAGCAACCACAGCAAACCTGCGAGACAATCTGAAGATTCACAGTTTTCTTGAACCCATCAGAGAGCTGACAACTCAGAAATTATTAGTTAGGTAAATAGCCAAACCATAAATCTAAGGTAAGACAGGTGTCTCCTTGGAGAAGTGGGGTGGGAGTAATACTTTACTTAGGCATATGTCTCCAGACACCAATAAGAATTCAATTAAAGATTTTAATGAATTGCTAAATGTTGAGTGGCAAGTAATAAGACTATAGATCTCTTTACAGCCAGAGGCACCAAGAGAATGCACATCCACTTGCAAGTTCTTCTTCCTGGACTTTCTAGGTACTCACAAAAAGACTGATCAGAGTCCTAAGAGAAACTATGCCGCATACAGTACACAAGCCTGAGGTAAATGTACAGCAGGCACTGTGAGAGAGGCATTAATCTCCACTTCGATCTTCCCAATAGCTACCCGACAATCAAAAGTCTTAAACAACTTGTGTAAGCAGGGAAAGAAACTTAGCAAAGACTAGTCGAAGTTGGTAGAAATGAAAAGATTTTTTTTTTTTTTTAGAACTGTCTTAAGCGAGGATCAGGATCACTAGAAGGGTTCTCCCTCAAGACCCAGGAAAACATTGCCTACCTAAGATTGAGAATTAATCCAAACAATGGAAAATTTATCTTGCTCCCAACACTATATTAACAAGAGTCAAATGATAGGCTACTGCTTACACTGAGAAAAGATTTAGAGAACCTCTCTCAAGCACAGCACAAAAGGACAACCTAAAACAAAATACGAAGCAGACACAGAATAAACCCACAGGCAAACAGTCCTATCCTAAACAAAAACTAACACTAGAAGGATTTAAGATTAGGGTGATCTAAGGATATCAATAGCAGCAATTAAAGCCAAACCTAGTTCAATTTCCCACTACATTGACTCAACCTCCACAATAAAGGCAAGCAGAAAGAAAAATGACCATTTCCAGGAATAAAAAGCATTTACCTCAAGCACTACTTGAATTCTACAAGTGGAAAGGATGAAACACTTGTAAGATCAGAAGGAAAGAACAGACTGAGCATTCAAAAGCTGTGAGACAAAATCACATGACCCAACACACATGTAATTGGAATCTTAGAAGGAGAAAGTGAAACAAAAGAAATATTTGAATAAATTATGGTCAAGAATTTCCCAAAATTAATAACAGAAACCAAACCACAGATCTAAGAAGTTTAGAAACAAAGAGTAGAACACATCTGGATGTATCATTTCCTTTTTTAAAAATGCATTTATTTGAAAGCAAGAGAGAGCACAAGTGGGAAGCAGATGGGGGAGAGGGAGAAGCAGAAGCCTCACCAAGCAAGAAGCCCGAAACAGGTATCAATCCCAGGACCCTGGGATCATGACTTGAGCCAAAGGCAGAGGCTTAACCAAGTGAGCCACCCAGGGGCCCCTAGATGTATCATTTTCAAACCGGTGAAAACCAAAAACGAGAGGAAAAGAAATCGACCTTAAACATAAATATACAGATGGATTAAAAGTAAAAGAATGAAAAACATGCAAGTAAAAAGATGGGAAACACGAAAACACAAACCATGAGCTGGAGTAGTTAACATTAATATCAGAAAACCTAGAGTTCTGAATAAACAATATGATGAAGGATAAAGAGGAATATTCCATAACAGTGAAAGGATCAATTATCAAAGAGACATAACCATCCTAAATGTATATATAGCTAACAACAGTGCTTCCAAATGCATTCAATAAAAATGAGTAAAGCTAAATGGAGAAATGAACAAATTTAGAATTACATTTAGACACCTCACTCCTTTCAGTTATTAAACAAACAACAAACCATACATAAATGTTCTATTTATTGATAGAAAATCACTAAGATTATAGAAGACCTAAGCAACACAGTCAACCAACTTGGTCTAATTGAAGATTATAGAACACCTGAGTCAACACATTTTTTAAGTGTACTTTCACCATGATAGACTATGTTCTATGTCATGAAAAGTTTTTGAAAATTTTAAAATAATTTAAATTATACAAAATATGTTCTCAGATCATAATAGATTTAACCTAGAAATTGTAACATCAAGATGACTGGGAAATGCCCCGACATAGGAAAATTAAGCAGTTCAATTTGAAATAACCCATGGATCTAATAGGAAACTATAAGAAAAATTAGAAAGTTTTGACCTGAATTAAAATGAAACATAATATATCAATGTTTGAAGAATGCAGTAAAGAAGTACTCAGACAATTTAAAGTATCAAATGATGGTACTAGAAAAACAGAAGTTTCACATCAATAACCTGTTTCTACCTTAATGAACTAGAAAATAGCAAATTGAGTTTAACATATACAGAAGAAAGGAAATAAAGACTGGAAATTCATTGAAATAAGAACAGAAAAACAATAGAGAAAATCAAGGGGCCAAAAAGCTAGTTCTTTGGTAAGATCAATATTACTGACAGCCCTATCACCATAATGATAAAGGATTAAAAAAAAACCACACACAATACCAATATCAGGAATGAAGAAGATATGACATCACTAGGGACTCAACAAATATTAAAAGAATGAGAATATCTTCACAATTTTATGCCAATAAATTTGACAAACTTTATAAAATGACAAAAATCAATAAAAGGCAAAAACTACTAAAACCCATAAAGAAATAGTTAAGTTAAATAGCCAGCCCTATATTTATTAAGGAAATTGAATTTGTAGTTAAAAAAGTTTCCTTCAAAGAATACTCCAGAGTAAGAAGCCTTAGTTTATAGAGTCTATGAACTTTTAATGAAGAAATAATGTGGTACATAAACAATGAATTCTATTACACTGAAAAGAAATTTTAAAAAAAAAGAAAAGAAATGATACTAATTCTACAAAAACTCTTCCAGAGGGGCACCTGGGTAGCTCAGTGGGTTAAAGCCTCTGCCTTCAGATCAGGTCATGATCCCAGGGTCCTGGGACTGAGTTAGGCATCAGGCTCTCTGCTCAGCAGGGAGCCTGCTTCCTCCTCTCTCTCTCTCTCTGCCTGCCTCTCTGCCTACTTATGATCTCTGTCTGTCAAATAAATTAAAAAAAAAAAAAAAAAAAAAACTCTTCCAGAAAATTAAAGAGTGACTGCTTCCCAAATCATTCTATTTGAATGTCAAAAACAGACATTACCAAAAAAGATTGCTCATGAATAATGTCCACGAACAAGAACACACAATAAATCCCTATCAAAATAGCAGATTGAAATCATCAGTATATTAAAAGGATAATGCCTATGCTGAGTGCAGTTAATCCCAGGAACACAAGGTTGATTCAGCATTGAAACATCCATCAGTATAATTCAACACATGAACCTGGCCCACTCTATACTCCTGGCCACACATGAAGAAAAACTATGAATAGTACAGAAAAAAATCTTTGACAAAATTTAGCATTCATTCATGAGTTTTTAAAAAAAGAAATCTCTGAAAACTTGGAAAAAAGGAATTTCCCCAACTGTATAAAGACAATCTAGGCATGGCATCTGGGTGGCTCAGTCGGTTAAGCCTCTGCCTTCAGCTCAAGTCATGACTCCAGGGTCCTGGGATCCAGTTCTATATCAGGGTCTTTGCTAAGTGGAGAGCCTGCTTCTCCCTCTCCCTTGACTCCTTCCCCCCTACTCATGCGCTCTCTCTCTCGCATGCTCTCGCTATCTCAAATAAATAAATCTTGAAAAAGAGAGATTCTGCATCCATAGATAATACTATTCTTATGAAGCCCTGTGCTTTCTCAAGATCAAGAAAGGAGAAGGCAAAGTCAGTTTCCAGAATTTTTAATGTTGCTGAAAACAGTAACAGAAACTCAAAAAAACATTCTTTGATTTAAATCTAAGACTACTAAACTCAGTTGAGTTAAATTTCCCTGGAAGAAATTGATTTGGGCATCATGCATTTACAGTTTCTGCTTAACCTCTCCATGCCCCCTTCTCCTTTGAGTCCTGTGTTTCCTGCTGTTGAGTAGGACATGACTGTAAGCTCTACACAGTGACTCATACTCTCTCCTGAGCTGACCTGCAGTTCTGAGCCACAACAGCTATTTTCACCACTTCTTGCTACACAATGGCTCAGGTATAAGAATTATTTTTGCCTTGTGGGGAAAATTTTCTCCACATATATAATTAATTAATCTAATGCCAACTTGAGACAATACAGTGGGGGAAAAACACTTATAATGTACAAACCACATGAGCCCAAGTTTAGCCCCAGCTACACAGACACCTCCTAAGCTCTGAATGCAGAACAGAATTTAGGATTGTGGAGCCAAGTGTTGTGTATAGACCTGACACTGACAATTTCAACCAATAATCTTTTCAATACTCTGTATCAGGCTACCAATCTAAATTTTTGCTGTTTAAAAATAAAAACGATTTCTAGTTCATTAATTTCTCAAAGGCGTATAAAAATCACCTTTTCTTATAATCACATTACTACTCTGGAAAAGCTGCTACAGTGCAGTTAGTCTTCATAGCACCCACCCTGAGGGTGTCCGCTGCCTGTTATGTAATCCTTGCCTCACTATCTTCTTTCTTAGGCTTCCGTGCCTCTCCCTGAGTTACTTTCACAGCCTCTCATTATTCCATGATGAGGTCATTCATTGGCTCCCTCACTGCCTTCACAGTGCCTGCCTAACAAAATAAAAATAGCCCACCCTCCATAGACTAATCATGCCACCAGAAGGTGCAGCTAACCCCACACAGGACAAGCTGTCATTGCACCTGGATTAAACCTTTGTGCAGGCTACAGCAGATAAAAGTCAAAGGACAATTTCTATCCAAGGACCCAACAGAAGCTTCTACAAACCACCAATGTAAAAATGCCCTGCCCCATGCTGAAGCCCAAAAAGCCTCAAATCTCAAGCCAAGAGTTTTTACTTGCATATTTGGCTCAAGAAATGTGACTCTTTAGGGTTTTTTTTTCCTCTATACTCCTGGCCCACACATGAAATATTAGCATCCAGTAGAAGACCTAACACAGAGCATTCCATACAGGTTCTGAACAAATTGAGGGGGCATGGAACAAAAACAAAAACTTGGTCTCAATCTAGACTCCATATCTTTTATATTACTGATAGAGAAAGAGACTTCAGGCCTGTCATCCCCAGATATGGGAAGATTTACACTCCCTCTGCCATCACTGCCTTGCTGGCCATCAGTCATGCCAGCAGTACCACTGCTGGAGAAGAAATCCTGAATCCTCTAAGGATCTTGCTCCTCAGGCAAAGAATAGGAGAGCTAGACTATGCATGCCCAGCTTATTCTCTACTTCACCAGTCAGATAAGCCCCTCTCCCTTCCCAGGATAGGGTGAATCACAGAGGGAGAAGAGTGTGTAAGGCTAGGAGTGTTACATCAATAGAGCTACCTCCGCCGAAGGAGATACCAAATGAACATAAGCCTTATTCCTTAACACACAAAACACTAAGTAGGAATAAAGAATAAGCATCTGTTTTGGCAAGGCGAGGAAAAGCTACCATTAGGCTGCTAAACTGTTGACTGAATTTTCATAGAAAACCAAAATCAAAACAAATGAAAATAATTTTTAAATATTGGTCAGAAGGGAAAAAAACTTTTTAATAATAAATCAAAGTATCATATTTTAATAACTGATGATCCCTATAAAATATTTGAGCCATAGTTAACAGTAGCAAAACAATTACTTTGTTTCTTCCTTGTGAAGTTAAGAGCTCCAAGTGTTTGATGTCCTTGTGTTTTGTCCTTTAGAACCACCTCTAATAATCATTCTGGAGATATTTGGCTTTTCCTCCAACCCCCCATTCTTTTTCATGGCAGAATTTTACCTATAATTTGTAGTTCAGTTTTCAAGCTCCAACTAAGGGTTTATTATTATTATCATTATCATTTTCAGCAGCAGCTTTCTTTAGTTCTCTTTTGGTTTTCCTGCCAAATAACTCCATACACTCCCACTCTGCTTAGAAAGAACATCTTTTAAATCCTGAACGCAGTTTTATTGTTGGACTTTGACTACACACTGAAATGGTAAAAAGCATCTTCCAATAGCTTTTCCACAAAGATTACCATGGAAATATTCTGTACCTAACAAATAAGATCTAAATTTATAAGAAACTCAACAAATGGTGTGAATATTATTCTACTTTCGTGGAATAAAGGAAGGCAGAATTTACCAACATACTTTGTTCTCCGTGCCTGAAGGGAAACCTAGTTTTAATCTAATCCCAGGGCAGATTTCAAGATTAACGACATGATAAGGGGGTTGGGGAGTGGTAAAGAAAATCACCTTCAGAGAAAAAAAGACTATTAACTGCTAAAGGACCCTGATAAATAGCCAGAGAGATGTCTAACCCAAAGAAGAATGGAGAAAATAGCATTTGGGTTGTTTTATGCCTCAATCATCATGACTTTCCTTGCCCTAGGATCCTATCCTAGTATTCCTGTGCAAAAATATATTATCATTTGGTTAAAAAGCTGACAACTCTTTAAGTTAAGAAGATCTTTATTTTCCAAGCGAAGAAACCAGCATTTGGGGAATGAAACTATCTTTGTAAAGGTAAGTACTATTTTAAAAAAAATGTAGGAGTCCACAGTTATAGATGTCAAGTCTGATTATATGCACTCCCAAATCAATAATGAGGACAGACAGTAAACTTAGGTACCAATCCAGGTTTGGATTTATCTTTTAGTTTCTATAAATTATAACATCTAGAGTAGAGTACAGTTTCCAGAAGAAACCCTACCTCTTTTTCTCTCATAATGTGCACACTGCTGAAATCTAGTCTACAGAGGTCATTTTATAAAAATACCACAATTATTATTTTGGACTTGTGTTAATAGAGCAATCTATATTCCTTTTATAGCAGTTATAATTCATAAACAAAAAGGTATAAATGGATCTTACATTCAAAGAGCCATCTCCCCAATATACCCACCTTTAAGAATACAAAAATGCTTTGAAATTTTCCTTCTTAAGCTTCTTTTTAAGGTTTAAGTTTTCTCTTTAAGCTTCATGAGTTTGCAAATTTGTAAATAATGTTCAGGGTCAAAATAAGGTCAAGCTGTCAGTTCTTTTGTACCAGTAAGTTAGATAGAGCCAGCCTCTCTAAGGTATGAAGTTGGGAATGGGATACAGTATATTGATTCTCTACCCTTTCAGATCAAAACTCCAAGGTCACAGCTGCTTTCTCTTCATCGGAGGCAAGAAGATTTTTTAGCACTAACCATGTTTCAGACACAAGATCATAAAAGTCACAGTCCCTGTCCCCTAACTGGCTATTACAATCTGCACCACAAGTTCTCGGATAAAAGTTTTCACAAGACACTACGGATAGGCAGAGAGGAGAAACGGAAAATCATGTAGGAGATTTGAAAAGGCTTCCCAGAGAGATCAAGGCTTGAAGTGAGCTTTAAAGGAAAATAGATGGTAGTTAGGCAGGGAAGAATGAAACCTAACACCACACGTTCAAAGATCTTCCAGGCCTCCCCTGTGGCTGCACTACAGGCAGTGGCAGGAGAAGAGATACCAAATAAAAGATTAGGTGTCTATTTGGAGTTTAAATCTAATCCATGAACTCCATTTCAGATTTAGTGTGACAATGCTTTGGAAAGGCTGTGAAGAGGATTCAGAGAGGTTTGGACTAGAGCCAGGCCTGGACTTTAGACCTTGGGACCAGATCAAGGTGATGGTTTTGGGAAAGTTTTGGAAAAAGATCTTAAAAGACTCTAAGAGGAGCAAAGGGTACTTGTTTGGGAACTAGCTGGTGATTTTGAAAGAGGATACAGGATGATGTCTCGGTTTCTGGTTTGTCAACAAATCAGGAATAGGTCTTCTATTGAGGTAAGGGGATAAAATGAGGAAAACATTAGAAAAGAATATGTTTACCTTTAGACTACACTGAATTTGTAAAACCTACAGGACATTAAAGTCAATATATTTAGGAGGCAGTTACATACCCAAATCTGAAAGAATATGGGACTAGAAGAATAACAATAGTAACATCATTATAATAAAAATAAAAGAAGACATTTGAGTGTTTTACCATGTCACAGCCACTGTTCAAAGTACTTACATGGATTACTGTACTTAAATCTTACAGCATATAAGGAAAGTATTATTCTCACTTTACAAATAAGAAAGGGAAGGATTAGAGAAGTTAATAATTTACCTACTATCACTTAGCTGGCTGTTGAGAGAAACCAAAATTTGAACCCACATGATCTGACTTCAGAGCCTCCCTTTGTTACTGATGCCAATCTTAAAGTTGTAATTGAAATTATGGGCATGTTTATACTCTCAACATGGAACATCATATTAAGTCAACAGTATTTGAGTATTTTATTATAGTGACAATAATTCAGCCAAATAATTGAATTTCTTCTGACTCCATCTGCTGTCTTGTACTCCCTTCTTATCATAATTAGGATTTGAATAATTTGGATGTGTGTTCTATTTAATTGTACTTTACCCTTCGGCAGAAAGAAAACTAAACCCAGTCAAACAGTTTTTCTAACCAGTAAGATTTTTTATACTATTTATGATGGTAGGGTTAAGCAACACAAAAATAATGGGCTCATTTCACAACATAAGTAAGCAAATTCAATTTGATAAAGTGTATTTCATCGTGTAGGTATAGAAACATAGGTTCTTATTTAAAATGCAGTTTAGAACATGAGGGTGAGAAAAGAGAGGAAAACTAAAATAACTTAACTGTAGAGAAGTAATGGCTACCAGAGGGGAGGTGAGTGAGGGGATGGGTTAAATAGATGATGGGGATTAAGGATTCACTTGGGATAAGCACCTGGTGCTATATGGAAGTATTCAATCACTAAATTCTACACCTGAAATTAATATTACATGGTATGTTAACTAAAATTTAAATAAAAACTTGTGGGTGGGGGAGTTTATAAATTAGTGATTAAACCACAGCATTTCCAAGCCTTGTTTCCTCTGCTTACCTGTCAGTAAACGTAGGGTAAGATTTTATAAATGACAATGGTAACAATCATAGTAATAGTAATAACCATAACAGCTAGCATATATTATGTGCTTAGCAAAAGCAAAGCAATGTTCTAAGAACTACATGAACTAATTCCCACATTTTGCAGATGAATAAATTGAAAAATAAAGAGATCAGGTAACTTGTGCCTATCACACGGTAAACTAGTGGGATCAAGATTTAAACGGAAGCAGTCTAAAGCCAAAGCTCAGAGTAAGCCTGGTGTGATGACTAATTTTATTTTTCATCTTGACTGGACCACAAGGTACCCAGATATTTGATTAAGAATTACTGTGCATGTGTCTGTGAGGGTGTTTCTGGATGACATTAACATTTGGATTAGTAGACTGACTAAAGAAGATTGCCTCCCCAATGGAGATGGGCCTTAGCCAATCTGTTGGAGGCCTAAATATAATAAAAATGGCTAATTTAGGAAGAATGTGCTAGCTCGGCTCATCTCCAAGCTGGTACTTCAGTTTCCTATCCTTGAACTCAGAGGGGAACTTACAACAATAGCATTGCTGAGTCTCCAGCCTGCTGGCTGCAGTCCTCGGGATTTAGCCTCCGTAACTGTGTGAGCCTTAAAACGAATCCATATGTATAAATGTAACTTCCCATTGATTCTCTTTCTCTGGAGAACCCAGACTAATTAATACACCTGGTTTAGTCTTAAAAAGCCTATGTGACACCAACTCTGAACATCAGACTTCCGTAATCACCAGAATGCAAATGTCTTCCAATCTTTATGTTTTTATCCTTATTAACAAAATTGGTGGTTAACCTAGTGTTTTGGATTTTGTAAGTTTTCTATTAAATCAACCTGTAATCTATATTTCTATGACTAATGTCAGGAAAAGAACTCGAAGTCCAGAATTTCTTGATTTTCGCAGTATCATTATAGAGAAAGCTAAAGTTCCAATTACTTTAAGAAATAATGCAATATCTACTTAAAATTAGCACTTTTTCTCAGTATCTCTTTAAACTGCCATTTTATTTCCTCAAGTGTGCACAAAGACCCCTGTAATATAAGGATCAAATCACCATTATTGAAAAATGCTGTAGAAGTAAAAATAAAAAGCCATTTCTATGAATATTATATGTCGAGTTTCTGTGACCAATTAAAGTATGATAAATACTGCTCACAAAACTAAACAGACTATTCTTACCTTTATTCACACAGTGAAAATAGGGTTTATAGGAATAATACAGGCTTATTGTAAATAATTCAAATAGTACATATAAACATAGAAACGAAATCGAAAGTCACTTGGTCTCCCACTAACCTGAATGATGCTGGTTAGTTACACATGTTGGTGATCATTCTGTCATACATGTTTGGATATATATATATGCACATGCATTTACAGGAATATTAATATTTTGTATAAGAGAAATTACTGCATGTCTTCAGTTTTTATCAGTTTTAACACCACAAGAACACCTCACCCCACATCTTACTCATTCCAAGGGGAATCATGTTAAAGATGGAATTCTTCTGTATTTTTCTCCCTAGTCATAATCCTATGTAGACTATGAATCATGGAATGGTTGGTACAATTCAAACGTATTCTTTTCAATATTCTCTTGTATAGCTATTGAAAGATACATTCAGCCTTTCCCCTGTGGATTATACTTTGTTTCCAGTTCAATGCTGGAATAACACTCTTTTGCATGTGTCCTTGAAATATCGTGTATTTGTATTTGTTTTTACGTGCTAGATTTCCAGCTGTGGAAATGGTTTGAATGACGTGCATTTTTTAAGATTTTTTATTTATTTTATTTACTTTAGAGAGAGTGTGTGTAAACAGGGAGAGGAGCAGAGGGAGAGAGCAATCCCAAGCAGATTCTATACTGAACATGGAGCCTGACATGTGGTTTGATCTTAAGACCCTGAAATCATGACCTGAGCTGAAAGCAAGAGTCAGACACTTAACCGATTGAGCCATCCAGGCACCCTTAATGACATGCATTTTTGAATTTTAATATATGTTGCCCAACTGTCTTCTAAA
The DNA here is from genome assembly GCF_002288905.1 of Enhydra lutris kenyoni. Classification (NCBI taxonomy): domain Eukaryota; kingdom Metazoa; phylum Chordata; class Mammalia; order Carnivora; family Mustelidae; genus Enhydra; species Enhydra lutris. Next base: position 79,222,312 of record NW_019154085.1, on the reverse strand, counting down.
AATATAAAACACTTCATATTTCCAACTGTAATATAAAAGGATACCTATTTACCATACAACCTCTAAAATATTTGAAATTTTACAGTTTGATGGACATAAATAGCTCATTTTGAGTTTAACCTATATTTTACTATTAGAGAATTTGAGACTCTCCAAATATGGACAAACTGCTGTTTGCATTGTTTATTCATACACTTTTCCAATTATATATCTTTACTGTCAATTTGTAAGAGCTTTCTGTATATTAAATAATAAGTCTCCCTCTGGGATTATAAAGAACTCTTTTGTAGATCTCTCCTATTCTTTAACTTTCCTTAGAGGATAAATTGTCATATTTTTGTTTTTATAAAACCATAGTTTTATTTTATTGCCTTTATTTTTACAGCATCTAGATTGTTAGTGTTGATTCAGACATTTTTCCCCCTTTGTATTTGCCGGGTTCTATAATTTTATTGCACAATTTTAAAAAAATTCTTATATTCCATCTTTATTTCCCTTGGATTTATTTTTGTAGACATTGTGAAATGGGAGTCCATTTTAATTTCTTCTGGACTGCTTTTCCATACCATTGATTAAATACCCTTTCCTTTTCTCACTGGATTAAAGTTTTTTGTTTTTTTTTTAACCAGGGTATTTACTTTCATTCTTATATTAAATTTTCCATATCAGATAATCCTACATGATTGAGAAATAGAGACATTTCCAGTATTTTGGTAGAAATTGAGACATTTCCCAGGATTTGACTTTTAAGTTGATTTATTTTGGGGCACTTTAACCAAGACCCTCCAGATTTCACCAAGTGTTAGATATAAATGAAGTCACACTGACAGTTTTTCCTGAATCTATGCAATAATATTTCTAGTAGAATTATTTTTATAATTCTAAAGATTTAGTTATCAGAGACCTCAGTTTAATACTGTGAGACCCCATACTAAAATAGGAAGCCCAGTTCTTCATGGAGTCTCCCTCTTCCAAGCATTAGTGGAAAAAGCCAAGGGGAATTTCATGTAAGTGTCTATAATGAGTAATTCTTACTGATTGTTAATTTGGCACCCAAGCCTACAGTCTAACTCCCTTGCCACTTCAGTGCTCCTTAATCCAGAACTCTGCTTCCACTGGCCAGGATACCAATACTACCTTAAAACCAGACTAACTATAAAACTGTTGATCCTTCCTTTTATTTTCCTTAACTTCATAGTCTGTAGTCATATCTCTTTATGCAAAACAAGAGGGGATTGTGGTGGGGAGAGGAGAATGTGATAACCCAAAAGGTAACTTGAGCCTTAGAGTGGTAGAGAATTTAGAGAGACAGCTCTTTAATTCATATATGCCATCGTTTTTAAGAGTACATACTAACCAAGATGTCTAGGTGAGTATAGGTTTCAACATTAGCTGCCATGTTATATACCAAAATAGCTACAAACTTGAGCCCCAGCTGGGCTCAAGCCCCAGCTGAGTCCAGCACCCTAGGCCAGATTCCTTCTTTTATATGGCAAAATTTTCCTAACATTGCAGTTATCTGGTTTCTGTCAACTTGTAACTAATCCCACAAATCTACCAGGTAATGTCTAATACATCTGAATTCCAAAGGTTAGCATAGTACTTTTTTTTCTTCTTAGTTGTCCCATGGGGCCAATTCAAAACAACAGATGGACAAGAATTGCATGAGGAATAGGAAAACCCTACCAGAGGAATGCATTTTTATCATGCCTTAGGGGCACAACACCACGACACATGTATTACAAGTCCTAGGTTTAAAATGGTTACCTTGAAGTGATTTGCCAGCACCAGAAATTCCTATTTAAGTTACCAGCACAGAGTTATCAGTAATATACTCTATATAATATGATGCTGAACAAAAGGCTGATAAAGAGACTTCAGATTGTCTTTGGGTATTAATTATAGACTATGGAGGAGGTTTACCTGTTCTAAGAACTTCTATATATCTTTCCTGATTGGGACAAATAATGCCACATGGATTCTTTCTTGAACATACTTCTTTTAACTGGAAGTATTTTTATAATTGATCTATCATTTCTTTGTAATCTAGAAGTAATCTTATTAGTGGAAAGCAAGTCACAGGAACAAACATATGTCAGTTATAGAAATACAGGATACTCCTTTGAAATTCACTGGTGCCTTGAAATATTTTTAAAATAGAAGAAAATCTAATATTCCAAGGCTAAAAGGGAGTTGTTTGCTTCTCAAATGACTTAAAGTTCATAAATCAAGATATAAGGGCCATACTTACTCTAACTCTTCATTGCTTTGTCCATAGTCCAAGGTGACTAGAATTTGACCACATTCTCAAAGAGTTAATATGGTTCTGTTGCTGAATATGGCTTATAATCATTTTACCATCTTAAAACATACATTTTCTTCAAAACCAAGTACATTTGAGTAGTGTTTTTAGGATTCTTTTGATGCATCTTGACTGATTTATTCCTTAATTAACCTCATAAGACTTTGCTTTTGAACGTCTGTATGGTAGGCATAATGGGAAACTGCAAAGCAGGATTGATGTATATCACTTTGGCAAAACCAAAGCAAGTAGTAAAAGAAAAGAAATGATGATATCAGCTCCTAGTATCTGAAATAGACTGGTTATTTCCCTTTTCCTCAGCTTTGTTTTATTTTCATCAGCATCTACAAGCTGTTTGCAATTGCTGCAAAATACATTAAGATGTAGTGTCAAAGAAATCTTTTCAATAGGAAGAAAACTTGCTTAAACAAGTGTCAGTTTGTTTCAGCCTTCATTCCCACTTGGCTTTTAAGAAATCCTTTTCCACCATTCAGAAAATTTAATAGGTATTTAATTTAATGGATGTCATGTTGTCCTCCAATAACCTCACACCTTCACTTTTGTTGCTAACCTTACCAATAAAACCACCTGAGCACCTCAGCTAAACATTCATTTAGCACATCACAAATCCAGCAGACCTTGACTACCTTCACAGAAAGGCAAATAAATATGTTAAAGGACCATCCTAATGTTCTCATTTTGAAAGTCAAGAAACATTTAGTTTAATAGCTAACTAATTTATCACACTGAAAGGGCACCTGCCCTCCAGAACCCCAAACTAACTTGGTCCTACTTGCCCTCCAATGAGGAAAATAGAGGCCTGCAGAAGGATACCCAGTTATCAGAAATTAACTCATAATATTACACCAGGTAAATGTCAAGAACAAAATGTGCCTTCTATGCTAACTCTTCCCTACAATTCTCAATCCATGAGTGAAGAAATCAACTTCTTCCTGAGGGCAAGGTCCAGAGTTTTAGGTCCTCAGTGGTAGAAATAGCTCAGCTTTGTGAGTGTGCCTACTAGAGCAGTAGGCAACACTGGGGACATGCCAAGGATAGAACCTACATCATTTGGGGTCTTGTCATGAGAGAAACCACACCAGAAATTTCAACACATAAGAGTTAATTAAAAAAAAAAAAAAAAAAAACCACTATTACAAAAGTAAAAATTGGGGGCACCTGGGTGGCTCAGTTGGTTAAGCATATGCTTTTGGCTAAGGTCATGATCCAAAGGTCCTGGGATGGAGCCCCATGTTGGACTTCCTGCTCCACAGAGAGTCTGCTTCTCTCTCTCTCCCTCTTCCCCTCTCCCCAACTCATGCTTGCTCTGAAATAAAGTCTTTTAAAAAAAAGGTAAAAATTTTTAACTACTAATAAGGGTTAAAGAAGTCTATGATGTTTTCAAATCAACAGTGTCAGGAAGTAGCTACCACCCCACAGAAACTCTCTAAGTGATGCCTGTCGGTAACAGCACCAAATCATCTCTTTCTGACTGTAGGTGAAACCTGTGACATGCTTCTAAACAATTCTATATGGAATGCATGATGGGATATTACTCTTAAGTTATAACATACAGGATTTTATATTGCACTTGAGAACTCAGCATTTCACAGTTGCAAAGTAAGAAACCAGAGAACCTGTAAATATGACCAATGTCTCATGATAGCATGTTGTCAGTTTCCTTTTCCTACCATTTCGTTCATAACTTTTTTTGCAACCAGATTTTTTTCAACATGCCAAATTCCACTATAATCCAGTTTAAGATAATGGCATTGCTATTATTAGCAATTTATTTCCCTCACGTAACATTTTCATTGCTATTCCAACATCAAGTATTCATTAAAATATAACCAAAGCCTCTGACCTTAAAATTAACCAACAAAAAGAAACATTAGCAAATTCATAGCTCTTTGCAAATGTTCTGGCTTGTATAGCTCATATTATCATGTCAAGAAGCCTACAGCATTTTCAAACTTTTTCCCCCCTTGGGGTTCAAGTCAGTAACTACTTACAGAGACTAATATTTTTAAGCAATTATGATAAGGTTAAAGAGTTTCCATAACTCAGTTTAGAATATAGAATTTAGAAAGATTAGTGTTCCATTCCTAATTTGTCAGATATCCAGCTTTTACTAAACTTACATATGCAAAAATGTGTTCACACATGGATACAGCCACACTTACTGCTATGCTGATGCTTCTAAGTCTGTTATGGTCTAATACTTAACTATTCAAGTACTGAACTCAAAAATGCATGTTATGAGAGAAGACAGAAACCCAAGGCACAGCAACTATTTAAAAACTCATGTACTATTCATATATGTATTAGTATCTGTAATTATGAAGTACACATGTATGCTGACCCTGTTGACTCACGATGCAGCCAGCATTTCTTTCAGTTCTCAGCTCTGCTGTTCTGTGCATGCTAGTTTCATTCTCTTGCACACCACCTCTCTCAATTTTGTGGCTAGTAAAGTTAATAGAGAGGGGCCAGAAACATGAAATGTGGAAGTACAGCTACAAAGAGCTTTAAAACTATACTGGTCTGAGTAAATCCAAAGTGAAGAAAATATCTTGTCTTGCACCTATATATAGAAAACATTGATTGGCCAGGTTTAGATTAAACATGTCCAGCATTGGACAAATTGCTGTGTCCACAACAATGAAACAGTATGATGAGCCAAGTCTTAAGTATATTTCCATTCCCAACCAGGGCAACGGATTACTGAGTTGGCCTCCCCACCTGAACCAACAGGAAAAGGAAGCAATAAGATAATTTACTAGAAAAAAAGGGATGAAGAGATGCCAGTCCAATGGAACTAATGTTCACTATAGGTGCCCTCACTACTTACTGGCTGTGGTAAAACCAGTTAATCCAGTCAACTATCATGAAAATTCCCTCTTCAAATTGTTTAGTTGGAAAGAATCATAGCATTTTATGAAATTAAAAGCTTGGTTCCACAGCATTCTGGTGGGTATGTTTATTTGTAGGATGCCTAACAAAGAGCCAACTAAGTGAAAGGTTGAGTAGGTCCCAAGAGACAAAGATACAGGAATCTCAGTAGATTCAACTACAAAACTGTAAATCTATCCAGTATACCCCTGCTTTTGCCACTTCACTTACTATCTTCGTTTAATGATTTCTTTGTACGAAAGCAGCTTTATTATAATCAGGACTCTCTCCACTGCAAGTGAAAGGAAGTCAAGTCAAAACAACCTAAGTAAAAAATTTAAGTTTGGAAATATATATAGATCCAGGCACTCAAATGACATTTTTACTCCCTGTTCTCTCTCCTCATGTTTGGCTCTGCCTTGGCTTCACATTCAGACCAGCTTTCTCCTCATGCTGGGCAAAACAGACACTGAAAGCTCCCAGTTTATACAGCCTTAGAACTTGTAATCCTTAAAGAAAAGGGAACAAATTTCTCAAGGGCAAAAAATGTTTTACTGAAAATTCTAATTTTCCCAGATTGAGTCACATGCTTTTATCATCAACCAATCATACAGACCAAGACAAGTTTGGACATTTTCATCTTGGGCCCACGTCAGTCCCCATGAAGTAGGTTCCTCATAGATAAAGGGTGTTCTGTTAGTGGGAAGTAAGGATGCAATGGGCTACTGCAGTCTAGTACCAAAGAAAACCAGATTGCACTGTATTTTGTAACTGAGGCGTTGTAGGAACAGTACCTGTAAAGTTCCAAATAAGTATATTTTCTCAAGACCAATTTAAATTGGATATTTTGATACAGCTATTCTGACATAGGTTCCATTTTAGAATAAGGGAACCCTAGAATAAAGCAGGCATTATGTTTCATACACAATTTGGTAATAATTTAAAAACTGACATTATCATTTTTAGGTCATGTTCAGATGTGTCTGTTACATAAAGGGATAGATTTAAAAAGCTACATGCAAAAATAATGTAACACTAAATTAAATACTAGAGCTGTGATGTTCCCTTATGGCATATGCTCCAGGAGTTGCTTTTTAGCATATATCTGAATATTAAGGACTACAAGAAAATTTGAATCTTCCACAAGCAGGGACAACCTAATGGCTATTAGACAAAATCAAATATATTGACGATGGTTAAATATCTGAGTGGCTATTTGATAACTGTTGCTTCATTTTCATACTGATGAGGGTATAGACACAGTACTTTTCCCAATGCATATCATTTAAGAATGCATCATCAGACACAAAACAGTATTTTTAGTGTCTCAAGATCTGTGACCTTTTTTTAGATGATATTAACTTTATTATTCTATGATATATAATGGAATAAAATACACTATTGATAGATAATTTTATATACATCTAGTGATATAAATAATGTCTGAAAACATACATAATATAAAAAGAGGAAGGCTTAAAGCAAATCCATGCAAAATAAGGACTTAGTTCTGATAACAAAGATTTAGAATATTAGTAGTTTAATACAGAAGAAGCTTATTGCTCTGTCCAGTAATAAACATAAGAGTAGACAGAACAAGATTATGTGGTGATGACATGGTGGCATGGATTCAAGCTTTTGGTTTTTGCTATACTGCATGCAATTTAAATTCTCAAGTTCAGAACCAAAATGACTAGACCTATAGCTATTACATTCATCTTAACCAGGTGAACAGAAGAAAATACATAAAAAAGTATTCCCTTGTGTTTTAAAGGGACCTGTTAGTATGGCTCCACTCATGTGTGGAATATAAGAACCAGTGCAGAGGAAAATAAGGGAAGGGAGGGAAAACATGAATGGGAAAAAATCAGAGATGGAGACAAACCATGAGAGACTCTCTGGGAAACAAACTGAGGGTTGCTGGAGGGGAGGTGGGTGCATGGATGGGGTAACAGGGGAATGTGATACATGGGTGATAGGTATTAAGGAGGGCACATGATGCAATGAGCACTGGGTATTATACGCAACTGATGAATTATTGAACACTACATCTGAAACTGATGTACCAAATGTTGGCTAATTGAATATAAATAAAAATAAATAAAAGGGAATTGTTAGAAGACACAGCCACAAACACACTTAGTTCTGCTTAAATCTCATTTGCCAACTTAAAAACCCCATGACCTTGCCTAATTACAAGGAAGAATGGTGATTATCTTTTAGATGAGTGGCAAGGTGACCAGTCCAGCCTGAACATTTCAGTAAAGAACAGATACTGAAAGCAACTATCATCTCTACCCCAGTCTTTATACCATTAATTTTAGGGACACAGCAATTAAGAATTAAACATATTTTAAATATGTATGCTATAAATCTGAGATGAGAAGAACCCATAAAAGAAATTACAAAATCAAAGAAACACATCGACAATAATACAATAATAGAAGGGGACTTTAATACCCCCCTCATTGAAATGGACAGATCATCTAAGCAAAAGCTCAACAAGGAAATAAAGGCTATAAATGATACACTGGACCAGATGGACATCACAGATATATTCAGAACATTCCATCCCAAAGCAACAAAATACACATTCTTCTCTAGTGCACATGGAACATTCTCCAGAATAGATCACATCCTGGGTCACAAATCAGGTCTCAACCATTACCAAAAGATCGGGATCATTCCCTGCATATTTTCATCCACAGTGCTTTGCAAGTAGAACTCAACCACAAGAGGAAAGTTGGAAAGAACTCAAATACATGGAGACTAAAGAGCATCCTACTAAAGAATGAATGGGTCAACCAAGAAAATAAGAATAATTGAAAAAAAATTCATGGAAACAAATGAAAATGAAAACACAACTGTTCAGAATCTTTGGGATGCAGCAAAGGTGGTCCTGAGAGGAAACGATGTAGCAATACATACAAGCCTTTCTCAAGAAACAAGAAAGATGTCAAATACACAACCTAACACTATACCTAAAGGAGCGGAAGAAAGAACAGCAAAGAAAGCCTAAACCCAGAAGGAGATGACAAATAATAAAGATCAGAGCAGAAATCAATGAAATATAAATCAAAAGAACAGTGAGTCAATGAAACTAGGAGCTAGTTCTCTGAAAGAATTAATAAGATTGATAAACCCCTAGCCAGACTTATCAAAACAAAAATAGAAAAGACCCAAATTAATAAAATCATGAATGAAAGAGGAGAGATCACAACTAACACCAAAGAAATATAAACAACTATAAGAACATATTATGAGCAACTATACACTAGCAAATTTGACAATATGAGAGGAATGGATGCACTCCTAGAGGTGTATAAACCAATAAAACTGAACCAGGAAGAAATAGTAAACGTGAACAGACCCATAACCGGTAAGAAGACTGAAGCAGTCATCAAAAATCTCCCAACAAACAAGAGCCTAGGGCCAGACAGCTTCCCAGGGGAATTCTACCAAACATTTAAAGAAGAATTAATACCTATTCTCCTGAAACTGTTCCAAAAAATAGAAATGGAAGGAAAACTTCCAAACTCATTTTATGAGGCCAGCCTTACCTTGACCCCAAAACCAAAGACCCCATCAAAAAGGAGAATTACAGACCAATATCCTTGATAAACATAGAAGCAAAAATTCTCACCAAAATACTAGCCAATAGGATCCAACACTCCATTAAAAAGATTATTCACCACGACCAAGTGGGATTTATTCCAGGACTGCATGGTTGGTTCAACATCTGCAAATCAATCAACGTGATACAATACATTAATAAAAGAAAGAACAAGAACCATATGATACCCTCAATAGATGCTGAAAAAGCATTTGACAAAGTATAGCATCCTTTCTAAATCAAAACTCTTCACAGTGTAGGGACAGGGGGTACATACCTCAATATCATCAAAGCCATCTATGAAAAACCCACAGCAAGTATCATTCTCAATGGGGAAAAACTGAGAAACTTTCCCCTAAGGTCAGGAACACATCAGGGATGTTCACTATCACCACAGTTATTCAACAGAGTACTAGAAGTCTTAGCCCTGGCAAACAGACAACAAAAAGAAACAAAAGACATCCAGCTTAGCAAAGAAGTCAAACCCTCACTCTTTGCAGATGATATGATACTTCATGTGGAAAACTCAAAAGACTCCCTCCAAAACTGCTAGTACTCATACAGGAATTCAATAAAGTGTCAGGATATAAAATCAATGCACTGAAATCAGTTGCATTTCTATAAACCAACAAGAAGACAAAAGAAAGAGAAATTAAGGAGTCTATCTCATTTACAATTGCACCCAAAACCATAAGATACCTAGGAATAAATACAACCAAAGAGGCAAAGAATCTGTATTCAGAAAACTATAGAGTACTCATGAAAGAAACTGAGGAAGACACAAGGAAATGGAAAAATGTTCCATGCTCATGAATTGGAAGAACAAATATTGTGAAAATGTCTATGTTACCTAGAGCAATCTACACATTTAATGCAATCCCTATCAAAATACCATCAACTTTTTTCAAAGTAATGGAACAAATAATCCTAAAATTTATATGGAACCAGAAAAGACCCCAAATAGCCAGAGGAATGTTGAAAAAGAAAGCCAAAGTTGGTGGCATCACAATTCCAGACTTCAAGCTCTATTACAAAGCTGCCATCATCAAGACAGTATGGTACCGGCAAAAAAATGACAAATAGATCAATGGAACAGAATAGAGAGCCCAGATAGACCCTCAGCTTTATGGCCAACTAATTTTTAACAAAGCAGGAAAGAATGTCCAATGGAAAAAAGACAACCTCTTCAACAAATGGTGATTGGGAAAATTGGACAACTACATGCAGAAGAATGAAACCGGACCATTTTCTTACACCACACACAAAAATAGACTCAAAATGGATGAAAGACTTCAATGTGAGACGGGAATCTATCCAAATCCTTGAGGAGAACACAGGCAGCAACCTCTTCGACCTCAGCCACAGCAACTTCTTCCTAGAAACCTCTCCAAAGGTAAGGGAAGCAAGGGCAAAAATGAACTATTGGGACTTCATCAAGATAAAAAGCTTCTTCACAGCAAAGGAAATAGTCAACAAAACCAAAAGACAACTGACAGAATGGGAGAAGGTATTTGTAAATGACATATCAGATAAAGGGTTGGTATCCAAAATCTATAAATAATTTATCAAACTCAACATCCAAAGAACAAATAATTCAATCAGAAATGGGCAGAAGACATGAACAGAGAGTTCTGCAAAGGAGACATCCAAATGGCCAAGAGACTCATGAAAAAGTACTCAATGACTTGGCATCAGGGAAATACAAATCAAAACCACAGTGAGATACCACCTTGTATCAGTCAAAATGGTTAAATTAACCAGTAAGGAAATGACAGGTGTTGGTGAGGATGCGGAGAAAGGGGAACCCTCCTACACTGTTGTTGGGAATGCAAGCTGGTGCAGCCACTCTGGAAAAAAACACAAAAAGTTGAAATTAGGGGTGCCAGTGGGTTAAAGCCTGTGCCTTCGGCTCAGTTCATAATTCCAGGGTCCTGGGATCGAATCCCGCATCAGGCTCTCTGCTCAACAGGGAACCTGCTTCCTCCTCTCTCTTTGCCTCTCTGTCTACTTGTGATCTCTGCCTGTCAAATAAATAAATAAAATCTTAAAAAAAAAAAAAAGGTTGAAAATAGAGCTACCGTACAACCCAGCAATCACACTATTGGGTATTTACCTTAGAGATACAATTGTAGTTATCTGAAGGGGCACGTGCACTCTAATATTTATAGCAGCAATGTCCACAATAGCCAAACTATAGAAAGAACCTAGATGTCCGTCAACAGATGAATGGATAAAGAAGAGGTATATGTATATATACATATATACATACACACACAATGGAATACTATGAAGCCATCAAAAGAAATGAAATCTGGCATTTGCAATGACATGCATGGAACTGGATGATATTATGCTAAGCGAAATAAGTCAATCAGAGAAAGACAATAATCATATGATCTCTCTGATATGAGGAATTTGAGAGGCAGGGTGGGGTTCTTGGAGGGAAGGGAGGGTAAAATGAAACAAGATGAGACTGGGGAGGGAGACAAACCATAAAAGACTCTTAATCTCAGGAAATGAACTGAGAATTGCTGGAGGGGAGTGGGGGTGGAAGTGTTGGGGTGGCTGGGTGATGGACAATGGAGAGGGTAGGTGCTATGGTGAGTGCTGTGAATTGTGTAAGACTGATGATGCACAGACCTGTACCCCTGAAACAAATAATACATTTGATGTAATTAAAAAAAGTTTAAAAAAGGAACGAAATTATTGTGGTTTTTTTTCTGTAATTGAAACTTGTTAATCACATTTTCCCATTATATTCCAAATAGTAACACTGGGGTCAACAAACTCATTTGGAATTATTAAATAAACACCAAAATATCATACAAAAAAAATTAAGGTTACTTTTTCAAGAGCAATTTTCTCTTTATTTTGACAATATAATCTAATGGTAGATTTTTCTGATACAACTTCACCACATAGTTGCAAAATATTTGAAAGTAGCCCAATAAAATGGCACTAAGTTCTTCAAATCTGTAAGGAGAAAATCACATTTAATTAAACTATTTGAAATAGCCACAAAGTTTGTTCATTTGTGTGACCTTTCTAAGTATAAATTTCCTTGCTAGCAATTTTGTTAGCTAGAGGCTTCCAGAGAAACACAAGACTATACCAGAATTATCTTCCCCAAAGGCTTAACTAGAGTTTCTAAGCTGATAAAGAATGGCATCATTACAGGTATGACAGAGCTGACTCTCCATCAGTGAAGCACACAAATTTGTGCCTCCTTGACCACTGCTCATCCAAATGACCAAGCTACAGTTGTGGCCAGGGGCTTAAATATAGCTAAATATTTTATGACTTTCTTCATTAAAATGATGCTCTACTCTGCCAGGTTAGGATTGGGAATCAGACTTTTGTCCCCCAAATTTTAGGAGTAATTAAATAATCCAAGACAATGTTTTACCCACATTCATGATCTTGACAGTATTATTTATTTTTTAACATTTTTTTCATTTATTATTTATTTGACAGAGAGAGAGGGATCACAAGTAGGCAGAGAGGGAGGCAGAGAGAGAGACAAGGAAGCAGGCTCCCTGCTGAGCAGAGAGCCTGATGCAGGGCTCGATCCCAGGGCCCTGAAATCATGACCTGAACCGAAGGCAGAGGCTTAACCCACTGAGGCACCCAGGAGCCCTACTGACTGTATTATTTAAAATACAGAAACAGCGGGATGCCTGGGTGGCTCAGTGGGTTAAGCCTCTACCTTCGGCTCAGGTCATGATCTCAGGGTCCTGGGACTGAGTTAGGCATCAGGCTCCCTGCTGGGCAGGGAGCCTGCTTCTCCCTCTCCCTCTGCTGCTCCCCCTGGTTATGCTCTCTCTCCTCTCACTCTCTGTCAAATAAATAAATTCTTTAAAAAAAAAAATACAGAAACAGGGGCGCCTGGGTGGCTCAGTCGTTAAGCATATGCCTTCCACTCAGGTCATGATCCCAGGGTCCTGAGATTAAGCCCCGCATGGGGCTCTTTGCTCAGGGGGAAGTCTGCTTCTCCTTCTCCCACTTCCCTGGCTTGTGCTCCCTCTCTCGCTGTCTCTCTCTGTCAAATAAATAAATAAAATCTTTAAAAATTATAATAATAATAAAATAAAATACAGCAACAATAACAAAGTTTTTGAATGACAATACTAGAAAATTTAAAAAACAATATCTTAGTATAATAGGATGTAATACAGCCATAAAAATAATATTTTCAATGATTTTAATGGCACAAGGAAATTCTTACATAGTTTTACAATCTTTATTCTTTTTCTGCTTATGAGAAGTTATAATTAGAAAATTTGGAAGATAAAAGAAACAAAATAAGCATCACCTGCAATTTCTATATTTACAGAGTACCATGGTAGAGACAGACAGGATTGCCAGAACTTTGTCTCTCTCACATAACATTTCTAAAGGCAGGCAGAGCAGGTTTTGTATGGTAGTTTCACTGCTATTAATTAGGAAACCCTGCTCTTATGTTGTTACACTGTGTGCAATTTCAATTCTGAAAGCTAAGATTACACAGATTACATGATTACGAAGATTATACATGTACATACACATGTATACACTAATCTTATACTGCATATATTTAAATTACACTTTGTTTCATTAATATGTAAGATTTATATTTAAGAAATTCTTGAGTTATATTAATCTGTTTATTCTAATATTTTCTTAGAGCACCAACTATTTTTTAAAACAAATTTCTGTAATTTCACAGTGGTCTCTTGGATGAATGAAATAACTGATGTGCTAATACCTCATTAACGTTATTTTAGTTTTGTTTTTCAATTGTTTATGTTATGCTGTGAAGAACAACTCGAATACTTAGGAGCATCATTATTTTAGAGGAATTCCTATAAATAGACAAATATGAATATGTTAAAACTCTTGACAAAATTGTCTTCCAAGGAAAGTGTTCCCATTTATATTTCCAAGAGAAATAGGTCCTTACTTGATATAATATCAATAAAAAAGGAGAGTGTACACTGTGTGTGTGTGTGTGTAATGAAACTAATATAAACACATATTTTTATGTGTATATTTTATTAGTAAATCTTACATCATGGGTAAGGAAAAAAGACAAGAAGGATATACATAAAAATGTTAAGAGTGGTTAACTTTAAATAGTGTAATTGTAGGTAATATTTTCTATTTGTGTCTTTTTATTTTTTCAGATTCTCTAAATTAGTAATTTTATAATAAGATGAAAAGTATTAGTTTAAAAAACATTATAATTTGACATTAGATACAATATTTCATTTTTTATACTTCTATTACATTTTTCAGTTTCTATTTACTTATTGATGCCTTAATTTATGTAAAATCCATACAGAATTTAGAAAGACTATTGGTAATTCGTAATATCTCTACATCACTAAGATAGCTAAATCAATATTGGAAAGTAAGTGGTTTGAGTATATTTTATGAATTACTTTGAAAAAAACTTTTTTTTTTTTGCAAAAACTTTGCAGAAATCATGCAAATACGGAAACAAAATCACTGCCTTGATAGTGTCTTCTCTATGTTCTTTATGACTTTTAAGGAATATTTTGTAAGTATAGTTACGTAGTAAGGTCCCTGACATACACAAGAAAAATTTAAAAATAGAGAAACATACAAATGCAGACTAGAGAAGGGCAATTAGGAAGAACTTGGAAGAAAGGAATACTAAATGCAATTGCTTTTTGCATTTATCACCAGTGACATTGTCGCTGTCATCATTAATCTCTCTCTCTGCATTACAAGCACTTTGTTATGGTTAATGATCCATTTTTCATTCCACTCCTCTCTGTCTCTATGTCTTTCTTATAAAGCTAGTACTAAGTGAACTCCTTGTGAAACTGAATTCCATATCATAAATATCTGTATTTTCTCCTGCATTTTCCTAATTATCTGTACCTATAAATCTAATTTCTACTTAATAAACTTGTTATAAAGCATTCCTATCTACCACTTCTTTAACTAACCACGCAATTACTTTTCCTTTCAAGTAGTAAATTACAGTTCATCTTTCTTCACTCTTTTGTGTTTGCTTACTCTCAATTACTAAGAACATAGGCATTATTTTACCACCATGGATTATTCTTTCTCTCTTTATTATCTATGATGAGTTATATCCACTCTGATGAATATAAACAGATTCAAGTGGATGGCTAGAAAATATAGGTTTTGTTGTTTAGTGCTGCATTCTCCTCTAAGGTTCCAAGGGATAGTTAACAAAGACTGTATTCTTTTTTTTGTAAGTTGTCTCACAGTTTTAATAAGGTAGATAATTACAATAAAATACACATATTTAAAGTGTACAATTTAAGTTTGACATAAAAATATACCAATGAAGTGCAATCAAAATAATGAGGATATCCATCATTCTCAAAAGTCCCTCATGCCCCTTGTCACCCACCCCTTTGTCTCCAAGCAACCACTGATAGTCCTCCTTCCATTTTGGATAAGCACGCATTTTCTGGAATTTTGCATAAATGGAAAGATACAGTATCCTTTTTTTGTCTGACTTTTTTCAGCATTATTATTTTGAGATCCATAGATATTATAGTACCTATCAATGGTAATTTCCTTTTAATTGCTAAGTAGTATTCAACTGTATGGACATACTAAAATGTGTTTTTCCATTTACTGGCTAATGGACACATGAGGTATTTGAGTTTTGAGTTATTACAAAGAAATTTGTTATTAAATTCATGTACATGTCTCTAAATGGACATATACTTCCATTTTTCTTGCATAAATGCCTAGCACTGGCATTGGCTGGATCATATAATAGGTGTACATTTAACCTAGACAAGACACTAAAAGCATGATCCATAAAATGACCAAGATAATGAAGTCAACTTCATCAAAACTTAAAATTCCTTCTCTTTAAAAGAGCTACTTAAGAAATTTCGAAGAGAAGTCACAGGTGGGAAAATTATTTCAAATCATCTTTCTCATGAAAGGCTTATATCAGAAATATATAAGGAACACTTAAAATCAAATTTTTTAAAAACACCATTTCTTAAATATATAAAAGCTCTGAACAGATACTTCAAAGAAGAGATATGCCTGGCAAATGAGCAGATAAATAGAGGTTTAACATCATGGGAATTAGGTCATTAGGGAAATGTATATTGCAACAAAAATTATATACCACTACTCTCTATTAAGATGATTAAAATTTTAAAACAGCAAATTTGGCAGTACCAAGTGTTGGTGAGACTGTGTAGAAACTGGAATTCTCACAATGCTGGTGGGAATATAAATTTGTCAGCATACATAGGTTTTTAATTTCAAAATACAATTGAACTAATCAGATATGAAAACCAAAACTTTTTGAAGAGGATACCTGCATCTCCATGAACAAAAATTTTAAGCATCATTATATTTTTATGAGGTAAATTCATCCTGAAAGTCTAACCTATCTCTTGCTTCTCACTTTTAGACTTAAACTAGGCATGGGGTTTTCTTTGGGGGAGGGGCAGTGAGGAGAGATTGTGTTTGTGTGTGGGGGTGTTTATTAAATTCCTACACCTGTCAGATACTACATGCTATAGCTCAAATGGCTACTTCTTTGTCTCTACTCCTAAAACTTAGTAAAAGTCAGTTTATAATAAAATAAAAATCCTAAACAAGCCAAGCAAAATTCTAAATGTAGCCAAATCAAGAAATACTTTTCATCTTTTATCTACTCCTTAATATTAAAGAGTATAAGTATTAATGTTAAGTACTCAACATAGTTTTCCTATTCTTAAATCTGACACAGTATTTTATGTGGAATGAACTATAAAATCATAATTCTGGTTCTAGTTTCAAACCAAACCAAGTCACTTTAAATTTGTCTCTTTTTTTTAAAGCATCAACTAAGTGACAGGCCTGTGATAGTCCCTTGATACATAGATGAATAAGATGGTCCTTCTGCCCTTGAGCTGCTCAAAGTCAGCAGGTTTATGATTTTGTCTTGGCTTGTGATGATTTACCCAAGGAGATCCTTTCATTAGGAAACTTTATGTCTCCTAAAGCTTGATTGTGTGGCAACTAAGCTGCCAAGTTCCTGTCACCAATTATCTATTACCTATTACCAGAAGGCTTAAAGGGGTGCACAAATATTCTTTTTTCCGAAGTATCACATAGCCTTTCAAACTAACCTCTTGTCTCTCCTACATGTAGTTCCTTCATGATTTCTCTGGACTAGAAACTTCAGGAAAACTCAATTTGAATTTTTCAATTTTTCTTCCTTTTTTTTTCCTGCCACTATAAGATAGATCCAGACTTGCTAACCTCTCCAATGACCTTCAAATTGGAAATTAGTCTTTCAACTTTTTGACTGCTTCAAAGCATTTCCCCGTCCTGACCACACTTTCCTTCTTAAAACTTTGGTTTCCACCATAGAGCCCTAATCTTGTTCTCCTACAGATTCTGACCATTTCTTTCTCCTCTCTTTCACCAGGTCTTTACTTCCTGTTCCAACAGGCCAGATTTTCCCAGATTTATAGCCTGCCTTTCTTTTCTCATACACTCTTCCTGGACAATTTCATCCATATTCATGTTTGTAACTACAGACTTTTAAGTTAACAATTTCTGAATCTACGTCCTCCAGCTCCTATTTATGGAATGCCTACTATGTGTCCATCATGCTAGGGACTTTGCATAAACTATCTCATTTAATTCTCAACACACCAGCTTATTCTATAATCCATATGGCCAGGAAATAAGCTCATGCCAATAAATTTTAGTGCCCAACAAAACCTGTTTTCACTTAAACTAAGGTTTAAAAAAATCTTAAATTCCATTCTTCAAAAGTTATTTTAACAACTATTACCTTTAAAAAGAGTTTAGGCAAAATGAAATCACTTAGAAAGACCCAAGTACTCACTCTTAATATACAATGCATGAAAACTCTTTTCCCTTAAAGATAATCTAAGTAGTCAAATTCTTCTTTAATTTTCCATTTGACTGATGGAAAGAATGTAAAACTGGAAGGAGATGGAGGCACAGGACCCACAGGACTATTGTAAACTCCTAAAAGAATCAAGTATGCAGTTTTTTCCCAATTTATTTTCTTCAGAAAATTCCATTTTTATGGATCATTTTGTGAGACACTATTGCTCAGAATAGATTCTGAAAAACAGTAATGTCAGTAATTTGAAAACATATCAGCTAACTTCTGTTTTACAGCATACTACCATCCCTGCTGAAATCATTTCACCACATAGGTCCTACATATTTTCAATATGATCTCTCTGTTCTTGTTACCCATATAAGAGTTCAGTTTCTCATCACCTCTCACCTGAACAATTAGTATGGCCTCCAGTTTCACTGTGTTGCAGTCTCTCCTCCCAATTTTGCCAATAAGATTTTTCTGTAATGCACATTTGACCACTTTGAACCAAATTGATTCATCCCCCTAGCCAACTCCAGTGACACCATATTTCTTGCCAGCAGTCAAGTTTCAGTGCATAACTCTTTCAACAAATAGCTTCTGTCTTGATGGGTGTTTTAAAAATTCCTATACAATAGTGGCCATGAACTAAATTTTCCTGTATTTTTCAATTTATTTGTGCACTTAAAATATTATAAAGTATATAAAGAAATGAAATCAAAATGTACACATCTATAAATTAATGACATATCACTTAGAGTTTATCTCTGGCAGAAACTACTGGGGTACTACAGCCTTTGGTATCCAAAACTCAACTTGTTTGCTATCTGACAGAGGATCTCACAAGAATAAACTCATAATCAACTAAGAGACAAAAACAACAACTCTAATGAAACAAGATGGGATTGGGAGGGAGACAAACCATGAGAGACTCTTAATCTCACAAAACATACTGAGGGTTGCCAGGGGGAGGGCGGTATGGAAAGGGTGGTTGGGTTATGGACACTGGGGAGGGTATGTGCTATGGTGAGTGCTGTGAAGTGTGTAAGCCTGACAATTCACAGACCTGTACCCCTGGGGCAAATAATACATTATATGCGAATTTAAAAAAAACTCATATGCCAATATCCTAAATTACAAGAAGAAATCATGTTCAAAAAATAATACCAGTTAACTCATTTTATCCATATAATATGGCAAGGTTAAAATTTTACTCAGGAAATTATTGCTTAGTACATTCAAAGGAAATTCACATAAAACAGTGCATATGCAAATAAAAATCTAAAATATTTAACATTACTGAAAATGAATGTACACTGGGAAATAATTCCCAACTCAATATACAAGCCCCTGTAAGACCCTAGTACCCACCCTTGGAGGGATATTAGATGAAAAGATAATCATTTCTTAAAGTTTTAATTTGAATTCCAAAGTAGTTAACATACAGTGTTGTATTTGTTTCAGGTGTATAATATAGTGATTCAACAATTCCATACATCACCCTGTACTCATCAAGACAAGTGCTTTCTTTAATCCCCATCACATTATTTCACCCTCCCCTCCCAACCCTCTCCCCTCTGGTAACCATCAGTTTTTTTCTATAGTTATGAGTCTGTTTGAAAAGATCACCCTTAATAAAATATTAGCAAAAGAATTTATCAATGCATAACAAGGATAATACATAATGATCATGTAGGATTTATCCTGGGAATGCAAGTTTGACTAATATTTGAAAAGTAGTGTGTTACCATATTAAGAAAAAAACAAAATTAAATAATCCTCTTAGTAAACACAGAAAAAGCACTTAACAAAATTCAAAACCTATGCTTTAGTGATTAAAAAATAAAAACTAAGCAAACTACAGATTGTAA
>NW_019154085.1:79095984-79202677 GCF_002288905.1 Enhydra lutris kenyoni | reverse complement strand
TTTAAGATTTTATTTATTTATTTGACACACAGAGAGAGATCACAAGTAGGCAGAGAGGCAGGCAGAGAGAGAGGAAGAAGCAGGCTCCCTGCTGAGCAGAGAGCCCGATGTGGGGCTCGATCCCAGGACCCTGGGATCATGACCTGAGCCGAAGGCAGAGGCTTTAACCCACTGAGCCACCCAGACGCCCCCACTATCACCACTTCTATTTAACATTTTATTGAGGTCTTCGTAAATGTATAAGATAAGGAAAATGATTAACAGGCATATAGTCTTAAAAGGAATAAATAAAACTATCTTTATTTGCAGACATTATTTTTGTGTTGATCCAAAGCCCTAATGAATCAACCAAAAAAAAGGCCACTAAATCTAATAAATGAATATATCAGGGATTCAGAATACAAGACCAATACAAAAAAAACAACTGTATTTCTATGTACAAACAATAAATAACTGGAAAATAATTTTAAATGTTATATTTTAATAGCATAATAGATCAATAAACAAACTAAGCCAAAAACATACAAGATTTCCACAGTGAACACTATGAAATATTGCTGAGAAAAACTAAACCAGATCCAAAAGATGAAATTCACCATACTAGTGGTTAGGAAGACAATACTGGAAATAAATTGAGTCTTCCAAGTTGATCTATAGTTTTAATGCTATACCAGTCAAAATCCCAAAAATCAGGGCACCCGGGTGGCCCAGTTAAGCATCTGCCTTTGGTTCGGGTCATGATTCCAGGGTCCTGGCACTAGGCTCCATGCTCAGTGGGGGGTCTGCTTCTCCCTCACCCTCTGCCTTCTTCCATTGTGCTCTCTTTCTTGTTCTGCTCTAATAAATAAAATCTTTAAAAACAAAACAAAATCCCAGAAATCTTCCCTCAATCTTATTGAAAGCTAGTTCCTAAATATATAGAAAATGTAGAACTAAAACAATCAAAACAATTTTCTTTAAAATTTACAAAATTAGGTAATTTATACTACCTGATTATAAGACTAATTATTAAATTATAGTAATGAAGATAGTGTTCCGTTAGCATAAAGCCAGACAAATGATTCAATCAGACAATAGCCTAGAAATAAACTGACACTATTTTTCACAAATTCACAGAGTATTCAAATGGGCATTGTAGAAAGTTTCCATTAAATAACTCATTAACTGAATATTCATGTGGAAAAACTGAAGCTTGACCAATACCTCAAGCCACACACAAAAATTAAGTCAAGAGGATTTCTAACTATAAAGCTGTAACTATAAAAGCTGTAACTATAAAGCTCGTAAGAGAAAACAGAAAAATAGCAATTTGTGGTTAAGCACAGTTTACTTAGAAGGCAAAAAAAATCACTATTAAAGAAAACAACTGAAAAAAAAAAACAGATTTCAAAGTCAAGGAATTTTTGCTATCTAAATACACCATAAGACAATGAACAGTCAAAACATATTTGCAGAGTGTGTGCATGTGTGTGTGGGTAGAGAGAGAAAAAGGGAGAGGGAGGAGAGCCTGAGAAGAGAAAGAGAGAGGAGGAAAAAAAAAAAGAGGAAGAGAGAATAAGAAAAGTGGTGGAAAGACACTGAAGGACTGATATTCAGAAGACAAAAAAAGAGAATGTCACAAACAATACTCCTCTCCAAAAGTTCTATACCAACACTTCACAAAAGGGAACATCTAATAGCCAGAATCTCAAAATTCAGTCATTAACGAAAGATAAACTAAAATCACAATGAAATATCAATATATATCCACTGAAATAACAAAAATTAGAAAGATTAAAACCAAATACTAAAGATAAAGTGAAGCAACTGGACATCTCATAACTTCCTGCTACGAATGCTAAATGATATGCGTACTTTTTAGGAGTTTCTTGTAAGGTTAAACATTTGGGTATTTTATGATCCAGCAATTCTAGTTTACCCAAAAGAAATGTATATCCAAGGGAACTTGCCAAATATGTTTATAGCTTTTCTTTTTAAAGATTTTATTTATTTATTTGAGGGAGAGAGACAGAGGGAGAAGCAGACTCCCTGCTGAGCAGGGAGCCCAATGCGGGGCTCCATTCAGGACCCGCTGAGCTGAAAGCAGATGCTTAACCATCTAAGCCACTCAGGTTAAGGCTTAATAGCAAAACTTTTTAAATAAGTCAAACAACTGTCAACAGAATAAACTACTGAGATATTTGTACACAACAAAATATTACTCTGCAACAAGAAACTGGCACATACAATATGAAAGAACTAAAATATCATTAGCCCAAAGAAACCAGATACAGAGGAGTACATATGGTATGATTCCATTTATATGAAGTTTACAGACTATACTAGTTTACTGGAAAACTAATGTGTATGATAGAAATCAGAATATTGGTTGTCTCTTAGGAGTAAAACAATGACTGGAAAAGGTCACAAGAGAACTTCGTAGAGTAAGAGCAGCATCTATATTCTGATAGGAGTGAGCAAAGCTCGTGGAATGGTACCCTGAAAATCCGTACCTTTTATGGTAGGTATTTGTACCTTAATTTATAAAACTACAATGAGATACAATTTTGCACTTATCAGTTCTGCAAAAGTCCGCATTTTGACAACACATTCTGCTGCTGTGTCTGTGGAGAAACAAACACCCACATTTTGATGAGACTGCAAAATGATACAACCTTTGGGAGATACAGCAAATTGGTATTATCTAGTAAAATTAGGATGTATTTGCTCTTTGATCCAGAATTCTTTTCTCTTA
This sequence comes from Enhydra lutris kenyoni, assembly GCF_002288905.1. Taxonomy (NCBI): domain Eukaryota; kingdom Metazoa; phylum Chordata; class Mammalia; order Carnivora; family Mustelidae; genus Enhydra; species Enhydra lutris. Next base: position 79,199,943 of record NW_019154085.1, on the reverse strand, counting down.
GAATTTATAACAAAGATGCACAGGCAAAGATATGAAAATATGTGCATTTAAGGCTACTTATTGAAGCATTATTTGTAATAGCAGAAAAACAAAAATACAAAAATATCTATCAACAGAGGACTGGTTTAGTAAATCAGGTTATACCCAAGCAATGGAATTCTCTGGAGCTGTAAAAAGTAAATACACATTTCTGTACATACTGTTATAAAGCTATATTGTTAAGAGCAGAAGAACAAGTTAGGAAAAAGTACATATAAAATATAATAATGTAGGGGGGGGGAGTACATATGGAATGTTACCATTTATCTAAGAAGAGGAAATTATAGAGGCATATACCTGTAGATCAGTCAGCCAATAAATAGGACAGGTAATTTACATAAAAGAACAATGGAAAGATGGAACTTTTTTTAATGATTACTTATGAAGGAAAACTGGGAACAGAGTAGAAATGTATTTTAGTCCATAAAATCTTATTTTGGACTGCTTTAAAGAATACAATCATAATTTTTTTTAATTCTTAAAGAGCAATGATAAGACAAATGAGTCTAACTGTAACCAGTTGGTGGTTTACTTGATATTATCAACTAACATCAAAACACAGTAATTTGTCTAAACATCCCCAATGAGACATAGCCTTAGGACAAAAAGAACTGCAAAAGTATATAAAGAGCACCTAAAAAATTATATTATTGGCAGTAGTGATATTAGTATTTTCATGAAGCAATTGTTATAATGTATTGCAAAATAAGGTAAATGAGTAATTATGTTGGTATTATTGACAATGGGTATTTTTTAGTATAGAGAGAAGAAATGCAGATGGTAAGATTGATGAGTTTAAGTTGAAATCCCGTTATACACATTTGAATCAAAAGTATCAGTAAGAGTGCATAATAAATTACTTAATATAAAAAAGAGAATTGGTATTTACTAATTTTGTCTACCCTTAAGACCTAGTGAGGGTCCCTAGCAACCATAATGCAATTTCTAAAATAAAAAGAGTCATGACTTCTTTGAAAATGGAGCATAAGGGACGCCTGGGTGGCTCAGTTGGTTGGACGACTGCCTTCGGCTCAGGTCATGATCCCGGGCTGCCGGGATCGAGTCCCACGTTGGGCTCCCAGCTCCATGGGGAGTCTGCTTCTCCCTCTGACCTTCTCCTCGCTCATGCTCTCTCTCACTGTCTCTCTCTCTCTCAAATAAATAAATAAAATCTTTAAAAAAAAAAAAAGAAAAGAAAATGGAGCATAAAATTTTTAAGATGATCCTGGAACAAGCTGTCATAATAAAACATTAGGGAAAAAAAGGCTCTGTCAATTTAAACTATCACTGGCCTGGAAGGAACAATTAATTACATGTTGTTATGCATAGGTTTCTTATAATAATAAAAATTACTCTGGGATCACTACTGGAGAATGTTAGTGAACTTAGAGAATCATTTAAAAGATACTTCTAGTAAAGCATTATTTTGAAAAGTGGAATACAAAGGGGAAAAAAGCACACATTTACCCTTCCTTTCCCGTACAAACTGATCCCAAAACTTGTATCAATTAGTTGATGAGGAAACACTTCTCTTTAGAGAAACATTCTAGCTAAATATTGAAGAAGGACAGATCCAAAAATTACTATTTTGCTCTAAGTAACTAATGGACGTGGGCAAATAGCATCAATGACTGCTAACATCACACACATGCAAAAAAAAGAAAAAAAGGAAAGAAAAGAAAATAACCAGATATTATATACCTCCTACTGGAAGCACATATCAGTGAAGTTCTTTTTGAAAAGAAAAAAAAATACCAGAATCAGAATATGATCACACTTCTAAAACTAGCAATAAGCATGGGGTGAAGGGACAGAGGAGTACACTGAATGACAGTAGCAGTGTAAAAAGTTATAGAGGCTATGAAAACTCTAAAGTAAAATGACCCATTTTCTTCCACAAATAACTTGCATTAAGAAAAGAGATGGAGGTCATCTATAAGACTAAAAGCCAAATCAATCAATTGCAATATACAGACCTTATGTGCATCCTGATTTGGACTATCAATTTAAAAAGAAAGAAAAATGAAAGAAATCATCATTTAAATTCAATGATAGAAAAGACTTACAGAATTGCAGTTATGTTAAAAATATCCCCTTCATTTTAGAAATATCCACTAAAGGGGAGCCTGGGTGGCTCAGTTGGTTAAGAGTCTGCCTTGGACTCAGGTCATGAACCCAGGGTCCTGGGATCCAGCCTGCACTGGGCTCCCTGCTCAGCAGGGAGACTTCTCCCTCTCCTCCCCACTCATGCTCTCTTCACTGTCTGCCTCTTGCTATCAAATAAATACAATCTTAAAAAAGAAAAAGAAATATCCACTAAAATATTTATAGATGAACTTAAATGATGTCTGGGATATTCTTCAAAATGATCTGAGCAGGACATTGTGAATATAGAGAAAACAGGATTGGACATGAGTTGACAATTAGTGAAATGGGGTGATGGGTACCTGTGGACTCCTTTTTTAATTTTCTCCCTTTATTTCCTAAAAAACAGAGTTCTAGAATCGCTAATATATTTTACTCATTCAGTCTAAGTATCTTCTCCTTGAAAAGCCAACTGAGGGTACTCGGGTAGCTCAGCTGGTTAAGCAACTCCCTTCAGCTCAGGTCATGATCATGGAGTCCCGGGATTGAGTCCCACATCTGGCTCCCTGCTCAGAGGGGAGTCTGTTCTCCCTCTGACCCTCTCCCCTCCCCTGCTCTCTCATGCATGCTTCTCTCTCTCTCTCTCTCTCAAGTAAATAAATAAAATCTTCTTAAAATTAAAAAAAAAGCCAACCTAAAAAGACAGGAATCTGCAGGGAAAAGCTGGGCATTGCCCAAATTAGGAATAATATATACAAAAGGCTACAGCTGTAAAGGAGTGTGATGTGAAAGGCAACTAGCTCACATCTGGCTGGTTGGAGGAGACGGAGAGGAACACAAGTTTGGTAAGGTAACAGGTTACCTCATGATGAATCACTGTGGGAATACAATAGGATTTTATTCTGTAGATGTAAGTACTATCCAACAGAAATAAAAGAGAAGCCACATATATAATTTTTAAGTTTTAAAGTAACCATATTAAACAGTAAATTTTAATATATTTTTGTTCACTCAAATCCAAAATATAATCAAATATGTAATTAATAGGAGAAATGAGATATCGTGTTTTCTATACTAAATTTTCACGATTCAATGTGCATCTTATACTTATAGCATATATCCAGTTTATACTATTTCAAATGCTCTATAGCTACATGGGGCATGTGACATATCATACATCATTTCTTATCATATGAAAATTTCAGAGTTTATCTGTTTTCATTCTTTAAGTCACCATATCTACTCCATGTTGACTTGAACTGCCATAATTCCCAATCCAGATCTATCCCTAACATATTTCCTCAAGTCTAAGACTATACATCCAATAGTCTATTATACCTTGATATCTAATGTTTATCTCACAACTCTGTCCAAACTAAGTTCATTATCTGCCTCCTTCACTTCTGCATCTCATTATAATCACTCGTTCCTTGCTTCCTTTCCTTCTGTTCTTCCTCATATAATTGGCTAAAAGATTCTGATAATGCTACTTCAAAACCTCTCAGATATTCTACAACTTCAGTGGTTCAAATGTACCAGAAATCATGATTGACATAATTTTAACTGATTCCTCATTCTCCCTCCCTGCCATCATTTGGTCCCCATTCTCAATGCCCTTAAGTTATATAATTGCTCCTCTAGTAAGTGGATTTTATTAAGAAGGAAGAATAAAAAGAACTGCTATCTAGAATGTCAACTAAAGCATATTTGTACTAGAGGAAATATGGTAAAAAAGTTGATAGTATTGTTAATAAAAGTTGAAATATAAGTGTAAATTGACCAGTTCCTTAAAATTAAACCATCTATTTCCCTGATAAGAGAATGTTTTAAGCAATAAGTCCTTCCATCCTCTATTATTATTCCCAGAAAATTGATTAGAATCACACAATTTAGTATATCACCAAATAAAGAACCTATCTCTGTCCCAGTGACAGGAGTGGCTCCTGATGCTGAATGCAATTGTTAGGTAAACAGACTTGAATGGTCAGCTCTGGGTGAACCACTGGGACAAGGAGAGGAAGGGCAGGACTAGGGTAGCATGCACAGCTGGAAGTCGAGTAGACACAAGGACTAATACATAACTGAAAACCGACTGCCTTATTCTGTTTCACTGAGACTGCCAACTGAGATACATTATTTGACACTGCTATGCAGCGCCAAATCATTCATCAAGCTGTTTAAAGCTCAGCATACCACCTGTCCATGGACCAGATTTATTTTAAAAAAATAAAAGTTTCCTCAGTCCCATAACAAAAGTGAAGGTACTTCCTTTAGAGAGAACAAAAGTTATGACATCCTTTGCCAACAAAATATGCCACAGTGCCTGCAAGAATAGATGACAAAAAGAGAAATTAAAGCATGTCATTCAGCTTGTCTGGATGGTGGTACAAGACAACTAAAAAGGGGCCATTTAATATATCACAAAGTGAGAAAGCATATTTTTTAGAAGTTTCAAATTTTAGAATACATTCTAAGATCTATAATTTCAGCATAACACTTTATACTTTCATTATAAATCTCCAAATTCTTGTTTCATATGGTTATTAGATCACAATAGAAATAAAATGGAATTCATCTTCAAAATATTTTGTATTTATACATCTAAAGCCTTTTTGTAGCAGCAGCAATATTATCTTTCAACATTTTTATTCTTTTGAACTTTCTTAACCATTATGGAATTCTGGGGACAGGGTTATTTTTACTTCTAGTGACAGGCTCCACCCTCCAGCTGAATTCAGGGGAAAAAATGTGAACAGTTTTGTGAAAGTCTGTCAAACAAGATTTAAAAAAAAAAATGGGGCTAATTTGGTTCACTTGAGACTATTTTTCTTTTCTTGAAGTACCTCAATAAATATCTTTCAAAAAAGTCACTGAAAGCTGGAGTTCTTGTAATAGCTGACAACTGGTCAGGTAAAAGCATTATTGGGAATACTCAGACCAACTTTGAGAGAAGTTAGAAGACTACATGCAGTCAGTGAGGAAGAAGACTTCGATTTTAGTATTAAAGATGGAAGAAAATTAAGGACATTCAGATTATATAGACCTAGAAGTTAACATAACATTTACTATGGAAGAGGAGTTAAAATAATTAAACCTAAATATATCAACCTGGATAAATATCAAAAAGCATAATATTTAGGGGGAAAAATCAAGATATATACTGACATGTGAAAGCATGATTATATTTATGTAAATGTTTAAAGACACACAGCCTATTTTTATAGATTCAGTGTATATAATAAAAGCACAAATACTCAGATGAAACAGAGAACAACTTCCAGAAAAGGGTTTCACTTGGTATGGCTAGGGAAATTAAAATGTTAATTAAAATTTCCATGGTGCTATGAAGGGAAGGAAAGGAAGAGATAAAGGAAGAGAAAGGGAAAAGTGAAAGAATTCAAGGAGTGGGTCCTGAGGGCCAAAATATAGATTAGCTAAAAAACCACAACCAAATAGAAGATCCTGTTTCTCCCTCAATCTTATGAACACAAAGTAGGAAGAAATAAAACCACTGAACTCAAAGTAGTGATGAACATTATACTTCTTTTGTATACTTGACTAAGCAACATTAACCTTTCTTTGCTGTAAATTGTATTACTTCTTGTTTATGTTGACAGACATAGGTCTACAAGTACTCAGATTCCCTAAACTCTGTACTAGTAATATCTGTTTAACATTCCTTTTGAGAAAATATATGGCTGTACTTCATATATTCTTTATACTGACCTCAGAAAAGGGGACACTCTACTAGAATAGTTACAGCTAGCCAAAGTGGTTGACAGTGTTCATCTTTATCATTGGGAATCCAGTAAGTGGTGAATCAACTATTACAAATATCTACTGTACATAAGGCAAGGTAGGTATTGTAGGACCACAATAAATTTTTTTAAAAATTTCTGCTCATAAATGATTTCACATCTAATATTCTTCTTGACCACAATGGGACAAGACAAAACCAAGGACAACCCAACATCATGCCTCAAGAGATAAAACCAAATATATTGTGCAACCACAGAGAATGTCAAGCATGCTTCTCTCCTTGCTTAATCGTAACTATTTCTCTAGTAATAATTGTACCCATTTCTTTCCTCCAGTCTCCTACTAAAGATTTTTTAGGTAAAATATAATCAATATGCAAATCAATAAAGCATTAAAGTCAATCACTGAATTGCCCCCTTCTTCCTGACAATATCCAACCCTTCCTGCAATTTTCCTGAACTTTCCCTCCAAATTACCATCAATTGTTACTGTGGTGTGTAGTCTCCCTTGCTTCAAGTTAACAAACCTAATTTTATTGGAGATAAGAAAGGATTCTTCTTTCCTGGAGCAAATAATCTAACAATACACAGACACAAACAGATACAGAAACAGATACACACAAAGAGACAGAAAGAGAAAGCAAACCTACAAAACAGAATAAAGGACTATCTTTACATCATGAAAAATTGTGCCAAAGTATGTATTATACACCTGTGTGCAGAAAAACCACAATATAGCAGGCCTGATGCTGCCATTTTTAGAAAAGCCTGCTTCTAAGTTTGGCTCTTGATTGGTGTCTAGGAATTTAGATTTTCTAACAGTCCCTAATAAGATTTTTTTTCTGTGCCTAGACCATTTGTACACACTGTGATGGATCGTAAACAACTACTTTCCTTCTGGGATTCTAGAATTTTGGTATATTCTAGAACTTTATCAGTCTCCAATAAAAATTGGTAAAAATACATTTGGACATTGCACACTGCTTTATGGTAATAAATACATAAGAAGCTGTATCTTAGCAGTAAGAAAGTCCTATCACAGTCTCTCCTTACCAGAGAGAAGGATCTCTGCTGCTCTGATACATTTACCAAATATCTTCCACAAAAAAATGTTATGCAAGAAAACAAAATTATAACTAGTTTTGGTATTGTCTTTCTGGGCAGAGACATCATTCCACAGACTCCATCTCGATAAATGCATATTTTCAGCAAAATATAACCATACTTTATGCAATGACTGAAAAAGCAGTGGTTTCTACTCAGTTGGTCAGAGAAAGTGTCAGTGAGTCTTTTACAATTTAAGTTTTAGATCTGCAAGCTGAGATAATACAAGCCCGCTTCACCATGGTGATACAGTCATCAACACATTAAGTGATGATTACCTCTCAGACATTTTTATCTGTGAATTGATATCTGCTTCTTCAGAGAGAGACTACACTTGAACATTTAATACTGAATATTATAGCCAATAAGACACAAAAGTTCTTTTCTTCTAAAAATGACAACTCATTTAAACTTGAGGCAAGAATTATGATTGAACAGCATGTCAACATTTTTCTCAGAACCAGAATGAATTCATAGTAATAGTTTCAGTATTACAACTCTTCTTTTGTTATTGCTCTGTAATCATGACAGATTTCTAGTTTCAATCATCAGCTTTAGAAGAAACAATTCTTTAGATACCACTTAATGTAACATAGACCTAGACTCGATAAATACAAATTGGAATAAAAACCCATAAATATTAGTGCTTATCAGTGTGATGAAATGGGCAATACCTTTCTTAGGAGAGTCTTAAAAGCAGCTCAAATAACTCATACTGACATTCCTGATATACCCACAGAATATAGTAGTAACCTAATTCTTCTTGCATGCTAGTATTATGATAATAAAACGGTCTGAACAAAATTAAATCATGAAGATGTAATGCTTACTAGCATCACTATTATTTATTTGATTGCCAGTCTTATATGTCTGTCTGTGTAGTGACTAATGCAGTAAAAAAGCCAAACAAAACAATGTAGTTGAAGGTGAGGTCACTGCACTTACTCCACTCTACCATAAAAATTATCCAATGAACATGATAGTTTGACATCAAAAAATTTTTCGAGCAAGTTTTAAGTTCGTTAACAAATTATATCTATCAAGTTCCCAGAGATTTGCCATATGATAAATGGATTCATTGTGACGAATTTTTACCTTCTGAAGTTCTAGTTTATTTTGAGAATTTCAACTGATGTAGTTAATAATGTTTTATATTATAATCCTCAAAGTGATTCACTCTTTAGCCTCAACTTGTGTAACTAGGAAAATGATCTGTCCCTATTCTTAAGCTCTCAGCACTATCAGGATCCTTCTTGACCATGACATATGGTCTCTCTTTCGTTGACAGCTGTCAAGCAAAAAACACAGATCCATCAGTGGAGATTTATTTCAGTAGGAGAATTAGGCATTAAAATAACACTTTATTAACTTTTTAAGTTACAACTGGCTACTTCCTGAGAAAAACTTTCTTCAGTAAAATAGAAAAACCAGCTTATTTCCCAAAATAGCTTTAGCTACATGTACATACAGAAAACATGTAATTTATTTTTGGTTAGTTTAGGAGGAAATCCAGACGTTCATTTTGTGAATTTATTAGTAAGTATTGTGCTATGTGCTATAAAAAAGATTAAGATAAATAAAATATACTAGGTGACCAAAAGGAACTTTTAATCTGAGGAATAAAGTTGGTTCACCAATAGCAATACAATGTAAAATAAAAATATAGAAAAGGCTTTTTTGCTTGAGGGGTTCAGGAAAAATATTAGGATGAAACAATAAAACAGAACTTCAAAATGTACCAAGGGTGTCAGCGGGTAGTAGCATCATCAGGCAAAGAGGACAATGTGCAAACAATGTGAAAAAATATAGATCAACCTTAGGGAATAATTATTAACACCACTGGCCTTAAGTACAGGGTTTTGGAAAAGATCACTAGGAACTTGGAAAAATAACCCTTGTTTTCCAGAAGAAAGGATTTGGACATTCTATTGTAGGTAAAGTGTATTCATTAGGAGTAAGACATAATTTGGGTATTTGGGGATATATAGAGTTTTGGGTAATAGTTGGCTTTCCAGAGAAATATGCTCTGTGAAACAGGAAAAGACACCAAGAACAGTAAACAGATTGAACTGAGGGTAAAGACAACTATTTGCCTATAAAAGTGGCATATGTGTTATTATTTTGGATTTGTATATTCAAAGAACTTTGGAAATGTATGTACTCATTGAAGAGTGTAACTAAATTAAGAAATTAAGATATCAAATTGTTTAGAGAAGACACTTAGTCAGCTAAGGAAGGGAGGTTAGAATTTAGTGTTTTCCCAGAGCTGCATTTTGGACCATATGCTAACTCTTCAGGCACTTGTCTGCTATAAGATCTATGCTCTCAAATTAATTTACATGAAAATGCTTTATTGATTTTGATTTGGGGAAGAAATGTGTGTTTTACAATTTATGTCAAACATCTGGCTTAAATTTTCAGGAATTCCCTTAACTGTAGCACATTATAAGGTACTTTACCCTGAAATTAATAGCTATTTCATGCCTTTGGAGATTTGCTAAATTTTTCCCAAAATAGTTTTGCTAAACACTCCTTATTGCTCAATTACTCTTGACTCTACAGATTACTCTTCACATATGTCTTCTATTTTGTGCTTATTCCATGGGATGAGAATGTGGCTCTTGTCTTTTAGTGAGGCAATGATGTTAATAATACTTTTTTTCCGAATGCCATGCTTCTCACAATATTGGTTAAGTTTATTCTCCTGCCATCATTGAACTATTGATCAGTACTTGTCTTTGTTGTTGTTATTGTTAATATTTTTATCTCATAGTACCTGCAGAAAGACTTTAAGTATCCACAGTAACACTGCTTGGTAAGAAGGTAACCCCGTGTTTTTCAAACAAACATTAAAAACATTTCTTAATCCAATCCTCCTATCAAACAGAGCCAATGTGCCTCTGTGTGGTGCCACCTCAAGGCAACAAAAATAACTGAAATAGATAAGTGAGGGAGGAAAGGAGGAGGAAAAAACACAAGTAAGGTGGTATACTCTGGAGTTGGCAAGAGCTTCCCCAAGAAACATGGCAAGTTGGGGTGGCTCAGTTGGTTGAGCATCCAACTCTTGATTTTGGCTCAGGTCATGATCTCATGGTTCCAGAGATGGAACCCTTTGCCCCTCCCCCCACTTATGTTCATGTGCATACTCTCACTCTAATAAATAAATCTTTAAAACACACACACACACACACACACACACACACTGAGCTGTCTGATCTCCTAGAAAGCCTCCAGAGAGACAATGGAATTTCCTCTGTTGGTCATGTCTTCTATATACAAGTTTTTTTGTTTGCTTTGAGGAGAAAAAACAAATTGAATAGGGCTTTTAGACAATTTAGAGCTATAGGCAAACAAACTGAAGATTCCAAAATATAGTTTTTAAAAAATCTAAGCACTATGATTCAATAAATTTCTTGAAGTTTTGAGTATTACATGTCTAAAAATATTTTTAAACTATCAAAGATCTCAATTTCTTTGATTTTGGTTTTATGGTATATTTTTAAGTATACTAGCCCTCTAAAAAAGAAAATGAGTCCTAGAAAATCAGTATGCAACGTTAAAACTTTCTAATCAATGCTTTCTGATTTATTACACTTCCTTTGAGGAGGGGATAGTGAATCATTTCTTAAATGAATGTTATCTCACTGCAAATTTCTAGATTTTTATTTTATCAGACACCTGAGAAAATAAACATAACTTCCCTTAATACATGTATTAAATATTGAAGTGGAGAAAAGAAACAGACTGCCACATACACTTGAGAAAACAATCCTCAGCCATCGCAGGAGTTAGCCTATGTTCCTACAAATTTTATTAAGTACTTACATGAATGCACAAGGTCAGAGAGGTAAAATGTAAGTTTCTGGGCCATTAAACCCTATACCTCCTCACTAGATCACAATTAGAGAAATACCTGTGCTAAACAGTGGGGCTGTGCCACTGTGAAATTGTGTGTTCAAATGCTTCATCATTTTCTGTGACTACAATCTAGCCATAGAAGTCAAAGTTTTGACACAAACACTTTTCATCATCCAGCATATTACAACAATTATTGGCCTTCCATTAATTTGAACATCTTAGACTACAAGTAGATTACAGTTATCAGCATGAAGAACTTTATTTGGAAGTTCCATTACAGAACACAAAAACAGGTCTAAAATTACTTTTTTTAGTATTAAAAATATTTTGTAGTAATAGAGCATAAAATACAAAAAGGTTGTGTTACCTAAGAAATGTGCACATCAATGATTATATTTTCATGAGTACACAGTGTGACAAACATGAAAGGCAATAAAAGACCAGCTAGTAAAACCAATCTACAGGCTAATAAAAGACAACCATTTTCTCCCCTTAGTTCTGCATCAGGAAAAATTTATCAATATTTCTCTATACTTATATTTCCCCAGTGATAATTTTTTAAATGACTTAGTTAAAAAATAAAAATTGAGAAATAGGTGATGTCTAACACAAAGGTCTAAGTTAACCTCAACTATGGTAGTAAATTAGAAAAAATAGCAAAGGGATCACAATTTCTAAGACACTAATCCCAGCAATTTTATTTGTTCTATCAAGACTACTAGTAATAGGTAAACAGCTACAAATCCAGGTCTTTAATAGTACTCCACAAAGGAACAGTGAGGCATTGCGATTCAAACATAGGTATGAGTGGGCACACACATGCACACACACACACACACACACACACACACACAGACAAAACATTAAGAATATAACTTCTAATGTTGGGGGTCCAAAAATTGGTAGAGTAGTAATATTGTCCTTGATGAATAAGAATGGAGAAATGTTATACACACAATTTCTCAAACACAGGAATAGAGTGATAAACTATGTTTATAGACTTCAGACATGTAGCTTGCTTAAATAAAACCCACGTAACTTTGAAATTGAAAGCCTGAGTGTTAAATACACAATGTTCATTAAACATTGATGGGGGAGTGACATCACTAAGATGGCAATACAGGTCATTCATGACTTTGCTCCCCTCACAAAAAGAATAGCTACTCAAGAACAAGACACCACTGAGAGAATTCTAGAACATAGGGTGAGACTGAAACAACCCCTGCACCAAAGAGACCAAGAGATTGCACTAGGAAACTAAGAGAAATGGTTCTACATTAACTACATTCCCCCTCAACTCACCTGTGCCATGAGGCTAGGGCAGCACCACACAGAAGAAAGGTCTCCCATGAACTTGCATTCCTCTAGTGGGAAAAGAGGACCCAGATGGACAACTAGCATCTACTCCCATAATTATGGGTTGCTCCACAGAAGCCACTACTCTTTTTCTTTTTAATTTTATTTACTTTTTTTTCAGCATTCCAGAATTCACTGTTTTTGCACCACACCCATGCAATATGTGCCCTCCATAATACCCACGACCAGGCTCACCCAACCACCCACTCTCTTCCCCTCCAAAACCCTCAGTTTGTTTCTCAGAGTCCACAGTCTCTCATGGTTTGTCTCCCCCTCCAATTTTCCCCTTATTCTAATATTGCAACACAGGGACTGCAAAGGTATATGTAAGGTCTAGCCACCGGAAATCTGACTGTGACAGTGAATGGTGGAGGGACTTGCAACAACTAACACATGGTTCTTGGCAGACCCAGTTTACACCTGCAGTGCCCAAGTCATAATCCCAACCAACAGCTTTGCTCCTCTGCAAAACTATGCAAGGGGCATACTCAGATGAGGGATTTTAGCAGAGTGTATATCTGCCCAATTCAGATACAAGGATGAGGAATTTAGAGGGCCCAAAAGCCCAGTTTGTAACTGTCTGTGCAAGGAGTTGAGTCACAGCTGCACCTGCCACGTAGAGTGTCTTCTGGCCCTATCACTAGTCAGAAAGACTAGTGATAACTCCTGGAAGCAGTGTAACCCAGTGCTGTTAGAGTCAAAAGGAGGACCCGCAGAGCTGAACACAACCACACCAAAGACAGTTCCTGCTGGAGTATTCCCATGCTATGCACAGGCAGAGGGATTAATTCATAGCCAAGGCTGAGGCTAATTCCTGATCCCTCCCAACCGGAAGTCATTTTGGGAAATAAGGTAGCCCAGAGCAGCCCCTTTCCCCCTTGCACTCAGGCAAGGGAGCTCAGACATAACCCCACCTGCTGTGGAGACTTCCAACCCCATTTGACCAGAAAGGGAGGCCATGATTCCTGGAAGCAGTGTGACCCAGTCAATTAAGCCAAGGAAGGCAGGCAGGCAGAACTGAGAACTGGAAGAACAAAGCCAATGGCCTTATTTATTCCAAGAACTTGGGAGTGGGGGGTCAACTTGCATTAGGACAACAAAGATCTTGGGTCACTTGGGTGGCTCAGTCCTTTCGGTCCTGGAATCAAGTCTCACATCTGGCACTTTGCTCAGCAGGGAGCCTCCTCCTCCCTACCTGCCCACCCCCCCACCAGGCTCTCCCCCTGCTTGTTTTTTCTAAGTAAATAAATAAAATCTAAAATTTTTTTTTTAATTTTTAAGAAGGACAACAATAGCTTTACTATCTTTAGAGCTTCTTCACCCTCTGTGCCCAGGCAGGAAATCTGATTCAAAGCCTCATTTATCACTAAACCAGCCTTCAGGCTGTCCTACCAGGAAACCTAACCACAGCACATGGGAACCTGCATAGCCCATTTAACAGCCTAATGTAGAGTGGCACATGAAGAGACCCCAGACCACAGTTAACATCACCCACAGAGTAAAACTGGTGGCCTAATCCACCAGTTAAATCCACAATGAGGTATCACCCTCAGGCCATCAAAAGAACAACAGAACCAATGCTGGTGTAGATGTGAAGAAAAGGGAACACTTTTGCACTGTTCAAGGGATTGTAAATTGGTACAACCACTATGGAAAACAGCATGGAGGATCCTCAAAATATTAAAAATAAAACTACCATCAATTCTACTTCTGGAAATAAAAACCATAACTCAAAAAAATATGTGCTCATTTATGTTCACAGCAACATTATTTACAATAGCCAAGACAGGAAAACAACTTAAATGTCCATCAATGGATGCATGGATAAAGTTGTGATACACACAAAGACACACACAGGAATGTTATTCAACCATAAAAAAAAAAAACAAAAAAAAACCGAAAAACAAAAAAAAAGGCAAGAAAATCATACTATCTGTAACAACATGGATGAAACCAGAAGGCATTATAATACGTAAAATAAGTCAGACAAGGAAAACATATACTCCATGATTTCACTCATATATGTAATCTAAAAAAAAAAAAGAAAGAAAAAAAAAACTCGTAGAAAAGAAGATCAGACTGATGGTTACCAAAGGCAGGGGGTGGGGGTGGGGAAATGAAGGAAGTTGGTCAAAAGGTACAAATTTCCTGTTATTAGATAAATAAGTACTGGAGATGTAATATACAACATGATGACTATAGCACACACTGCTCTATGATATATAGGAAAATTGTTAAGAGATTATATCTTGTGAGTTCTCATCACAGAAATTTTTTTTCTCTGTATGTGAAAATGGATGTTAGCTAAACTATTTTAATAATCACTTCACAATATATGTAGATCAAACCATCATCCTGTATACCCTTAACTTATACAGTGATATATATCAATTACATAATTTTGTGTGTGTGAAATTTTCAGTTTCAGTAAAACTGAAAAAAAAAAAAAGAGGAAGAGTCATCAAGAATATGTATGCACAAAGAAAAGGCCATATGAGGACATAGTTAGAATGTGGCTGTTTGGAAGCCAAAGAGAGAGGCCTCAGACAAAACCAACGCTGATGGCATCTTGATCTTGGACTTTCAGCCTCAAAGAACTATTAGAAAGTAAGTTTCTATTGTTTAAGCAAAGTAAATAGTAACTATTGGCTGTCTTTAACTGTTGTCAGAGGCAAGGGTGGGGTTTGGGAAGTACCAAAGAAGCAGCTCAGAATAGAGCAAGAGACAGTGAGCATGAAAAAACAATCAGGCAGCTGGTCAAATTTCCAAACAGTTACATTAAAAGCAAAGCAATTACATAAAGGAAGATTAACATTTGCATCAATATTTTTCCCCACATGGTAAGACTGAGCAGACTAAAACAAACAGTGAGAGATTAGTCTTTATCTTACTACTCACCTTTCCTTGACTCTTCCTCCTGTCTTATAATATCATTTCCAGGATATCCAATGTCCATCATGAATGGATTTAGTAAGAAATTCCAATGGTATACAAAGACAGGATATAATTTTCCTCATTGATACAAACCCACATTGTACCTTTTTTATCCTATGAATCATGCTGTTCCTTTTCAACCAATTATTCTTTTGCATTTTCCTATTAAATCATCAGTGTGGAAAACTAGCTCTAAAAAGGATATATGGGGACATCTGGGTGGCTAAGGTGGTTGAGTACCTGCCTTCGGCTAAGTTCATGATCCCAGGGTCCTGGGATAGAGTCCTGCATAGCAGGGAGTCTGCTTTTCCCTCTCCTTCTACCCCCTGCTCATTCTCTCTCTTTCTCTCTCTAAGATTTTTTTTTTAAATAAGACAAAAAATAAAATAAAATAAAATAAAATAAAATAAAAGGGATATGTTGTCACTCACAGAGAAATGTACATTTACATAGTAAAATACAATATTTGCACTTTAATCCAAATGATTAATTTATTATGATGTAATTTCAGATCAGAAACATGTTATTAAGCAGAATCTTTTGTGGCTTTTGCCTGGTCCATCAATGCATATCATTGGGCCCAACATACTTCCTGATGCTTATAGATGGGTGTGCATATTTTTCTCATATTTTGGTTTTAAGAGTCACACATATTTGTGAAATATCTTCCTGAATTTTTGAAAAATTGGTAATAAAATCCTTTTACTTTCTGCAAGATGCTATTTCTATCTCCCATTACTCTTACAAGAATGAAACATCTGTTGTTGCTCATTATCATTTTCTCCTCATTTCCTCATAGTTGTTATGTATTTTGAAAGTATTCTGGATTATGTTACACATTTTTCTAATATTCCTCATAGAAGTGAATAAAACTTGTTCAAAAACCATTCAGAATCAAACCACTGAGTGTTCAGAGACAAAGAACAATGAGCTTACCCCCACCATTTTCCCCTCATCTCATTATTTATAATTTTGCTGCATTATTAAGCCACTTTACAGAAATTAAACCTTAATTTGGGAAACTAAAAATTAAGTTTCTTCTCTTACCTAGAGCTTTGGTCACTTTTTATTCAGTTTTATCACAAGTTCTGTGATTTTCATTCCTGAGAGAAACAACAGGATTAACTCCTATTAGTAAAGACAACATTATTAAATTTTTAACATGCCATTGTTAGGAAGGATAGATACTAAAGAGTTAAAATTACTTTTTACAAAAATAAAATAGAAAGCCAATTCTATAAAATATAACATTAAATGATACCTCAACAAACTTCCAGGGAAAATGGCAGAGTAGGAGAATAGTAAACTCACATTGTCCTCTGGGTACAACTAGATAACAACCACATCAGTGTAAATAACCAAGAAAACAAAAAACAAAGGTAGGCAGGATTTTTCCTGCTAAAACTTTCCACAGCTAAATGTAGACAAGAGGCCACATCCAAGAAGGTAGGAATGGTAGAAGTCAGGAGCCAAACAAACCTATGAAATAATCCATGGGTGGCAGGGCCACCACAGGGGCGGAGTAGCAAAGGAGTAGGTACCCATACATGGCACCCCAGGCATGAGGAAACTAAATTCCCCTAACATTTGGCTATGAAAACCAGAGGTCCTAATAATCACAGGAGTTTAACACCTAGAACTTAAAAATAAGTGAGTTTGGCTCTGTAAGAAGGGAGAGGGTAAAGTCCCCATCATTAAAAACAGCACAATAAACAACCCCACTGAGATGGCACAGAAGCAACAATCTGAAAAACGTATGGGATATACAGGAAAGAGGTTTATTTGCTAATCTTAGAGCTTGTGCTGGAAGAGCAGGGATCTTTGAAAGACCTCTCAAAGAACAAAAGAGCTAGCAGGCACCATTTTCCCTGCCCCACCACCCAGCCTAGATACATGGACACCTGTGGGAACTAGCTCAGCACCAACACTCTACCTAGTTTGTTAACAGTTTGCCTTGTGCACCCCCACACACTTCTCCCTCCCTCAAACCCAGCAGGACTGAGCAGAAGTTTTCCCAAGTGGCTGCAGATCCCCTCCTGCAGAAGACCCGCATGGACCTTGCTAGAACCAAAGGCACTGAAACTGCATGCACCATTCCTGCATTCTCCTGTGAACCTGCACTCTCTGATAATGCCCTTGGCCGGAGCATATCCAAAATGGTGCCACAAACATGACACTGTGCAAAGAGCCCCAACAGGTGCCCCCATCACTTCTAAGTGACTCTTCCCCTGGGAAGAAGGGAAACAACAATCCCAATGCACCTTCAGCTGTGGGCTGGGACAGACATCTGGTCTAACTGCAGGCCCCACTCACCAACTAAACACTCCTAAGTGGACAACACAGGGAAAGCACACTGCAGTTCAGTGCTACTGCATCTCTGGGAAATGCACGGTCTGACTCAATGCAATCCCAGAGCAACTTGACTGGCCCACTAAAAAAGGGACAAACCCTGCCCACAACAAAAAGAGCCACTGCAGATGAATGGACTGAAAGGAAATGGGGCTCAGCAACAACAGCAAGGTACACACACACACATACACACAGAAGACACACCGAAAGTGTGAGGTTCTGGTGAATAAGAGGAATGACATTGCAAGGCACTATAGGGCCTCTTCCTCATAGAGCTACTACTTTAAAGAGCAGGAGACAAACTTGACTTTCTTATTTATTTATTTTTTTTTTTACAGATTTTTTTATTTATTTGACAGACAGATCACAAGTAGGCAGAGAGGCAGGCAGAGAGAGAGAAGAGGAGGAGGCAGGCTCCCTGCTGAGCAGAGAGCCCCATGCGAGGCTCGATCCCAGGACCCTGAGACCATGACCCGAGCCGAAGGCAGAGGCTTCAACCACTGAGCCACCCAGGTGCCCCAAACCTGACTTTCTTAACAAAAGAAAACAGACACAGGGTTAAACATGAGACAGAATTATTTCCAAATGAAAAAAATGAGAACAAAATCACAGCAAGAGAGCTAAAGGAAATGAAGTTAAGAAATATGTCTGATAGAGAATTTAAAGTAATAGTCATAAAAATACCCACTGACTTGGTAACAGTGGAGGACCTCAGTGAAGGCCCAACAAAGAGATAGAAAACAAATAAGAACCAGAGTGAACAACTCCATAACAAAAGTACACTAGTAAAAATAAATATTAGACTAAAGGAAACAGAAGAACAAATCAGTGACTGAAGGACAGAGTAATGGAAAGCAGTTAAGCTGAACAGGAGAGAGAAAAAGTAATAATAAATGAAAATTGACTAAGGGAACACAGCACCACCATCAAGCATAGTAACACTTGCATTATAAGGATTCCAGACGCAAAATATTGAGAAAGGGAGGTCAGGAAATTGATTTGAAGAAATAATAGCTAAAAACTTCCCTAATCTGGGGAAAGAAACAGATGTTCAGATCCAGGAGGTACAAAGAGGCCCCAATATTTTCAGTCTAAGGAGATCCACACCAAGACACATGCTAACTAAAAGGGCAAAAAGTACTGACAAAGAGAATTTTTAAAACAGCAAGAGAAAAAACAGTTACATACAAGGCAAACCCCATAAGGCTATCAGCTGCTTTTTGTGAGAAACTTTGCAGGCCTGAAGACAGTGGCATGATATATTCAAAGCACTAAAAGAAAAAAACCTGCAGCCAAAAATACTCTCAGCAGGTTATCATTCAGAATGGAAGGAGACATAAAAAGTTTCCTGGACAAACAAAAATTAAAGGAATTTATCACCATATAACCAACCCCACAAAAAATGTTAAAGGGGACTATGAGTGGAAAGGAAAGACCATAAGCAGGAATAAGAAAAGTAGGAAGCACAAAAGCAGCAAAAATAAGTATATCTATAAAAATCAGACACCAATTCCCAAAATAAAAAGATCTAAAGTAGAAAATCATATACCTAAAACTGGGGGAAGAAAAGTAAAGAATGGGCTCAAACTTAAGTGACTATTAGGTTAATACAGACTACTATGTGCATAGGATGTTATATATAAACCTGATAATAACAAGTCAAAAACTGGTGATGGACAAAAAATAAAGGAATCCAAGTATAACACTAAAGAAAACCAGTAAACTATGAGAGAAGAGAGTAAAAGAAGAAAGGAACAGAAAAAAATTTTTTTTAAATTAAAAGAGGTAACAAAATGGAATTACATACCTATCAATAATATTTTGAATGTAAATGGACTAAACACTCCAATTAAAAGACATAGGGTAAAGGGATGAATAAAAAAGCAAGACCCACATTTGCAACAATGTGGATAGAACTAGAGGGTATTATGCTAAGCGAAATAAGTCAATCAGAGAAAGACAATTATATGATCTCACTGATAGGAGGAATTTGAGAAACAAGTCAGAGGACCATAGCGGAAGTGAGGGAAAAAATGAAACAAGATGAAACCAGAGAAGGAGACTGGAGTGACGGGGGTGGGAGGGGTGGGGTAGCTAGGTGACAGACATTGGGGAGGGTATGTGCTATGGTGATTGCTGTGAATTGTGTAAAACTGATGTGTAAGTCATTGTGTAAGACTGATGAATCACAGAACTGTACCCCTGAAACAAATAATAAATTATATGTTAATTTTAAAAAAGCAAGACCCATCTATATATGTTATATGTTAATTTTTAAAAAAAGCAAGACCCATCTATGTATAAAAGACTATTTCAAAACTAAAGACACATGGAGATTGAAAGTTAGGAGATAGAGAACCTTTATCATTCCAATTGATATGAAAAGAAAGGAAAAGTAGCAATATTTATATCAGACAAAATAGACTAAAAAGTAACAAGAGACAAAGGACACTATATAACCATAAAGGGAACAATCCAACAAAAAAGATACAACAATTGCAAATATTTCTGTACCCAACACAGGACCACCCAAATACATAAAAGCAGGTAGTAATGAACATAAAGGAAGTAATTAAGAAATACAGTAATAGTGGGGGGACTTTAAAACTCCACTTACATCAATGGATAGCTCATCCAAACAGAAAAATCAACAATGAAACTGTGGCTTTGAAAGACACAGTGAACAAAATGGATCTAACAGGTGTATTTAAAATACTCAACCTTAAAACAAAATACATATTCTTCTCAAGTATACAAGGAATATTCTCCAGAATAGATCACATATCAGGCCGCAAACAAGTCTCAACAAATACAGTAAGACTGAAGTAATACCATGCATCTTTTCCAACCACAGTGGTAAGAAACTAGAAATCAGCCCCAAGAAAAAAAATCTGGAAAGTTTACAAATACATGGAGGTTAAATAACATGATACTAAGCAATGAATGGGTCATTCAAGAAATCATAGAGGAAATTTAAAAAAATACTTGGAGATTAATGAAAACACAATGGTACAAAATCTTTGGGATGCAGCAAAAGATGTTCTAAGAAGTTCATAGCAATACAGACCTACCTCAGGAAGCAAGAAAAATTGCAAACCACCTAATCCTACACCTAAGGGAGCAAGAAAAAGAAGAACAAACAAAACCCAAAATGAGTAAAAGAAAGGAAATATTGAAGATTAGAACAGAAGTAAAATAGAAACAATAACAAAGAATAAAACCAATAGGTTAATGAAACCAGGAGGTAGTTCTTCAAAAATATCAATAAAATTCATAAGCCTTTAGCGAGACAAGAAAGGAAGGAAAGAAGGAAGAGAATGAATAAATGAATGAATGAAAGATAGTCTTCTGAAAGAATATCTATTCTTCTCAAGCTATTCCAAAAAGTACAAGAGGAAAGAAATTTTCCACATTAATTCTATGAGGACAGCATTACTGTCCAAATACTGAGACAAAACCAAAGACACTACAAAAAAAAAAAATCATAGACCAATATCTCTAAGGAATATGGATGCAAATATCCTCAACAAAATATTAGCAAACCTAGTCCAACAACACATTGAAAAGATCATTCACCTTGATCAAGCAGGATTCATTCGTGAGATGCTAGGGTGGATCAATATCCACAAATCACTTGACATGATACATCACATCAACAAGAGAAAAGATAAAAACCATATGATCATTTCAACAGATGCAGAAAAGGGATTTGACAATGCACAACAATCATTTATGATAAAAAAAAAAACTCAACAAAATAGGTTTAGATGGAACATACCTCAACATAATAAAGACCATATGTGAAAAAAATCACAAGTAATGTCATGTTTAATGGTGAGAAATAGTTTTTCCCCTAAGATCAGGAACAGACAAGGGTTCCACTCTTGCCACTTTTTTTCAACATCATATTGGAAGTCCCTAGCCACAGCACTCAGACAGAAGAAATAAAAGATATCCAAATTGCTAAGGAAAAAGTAAAATTTTCACTATTTGCAAATAATATGATTGTATATATAGAAAACCCTCAGACTCCACCCAAAAAAATGCTAGAACTGATAAATGAATTCAGTAAGGTCACAGGATACAAAACCAACATACAGAAATCTGTTGCATTTCTATACACTAATAATGAAGCAGCAGAAAGGGATACCAATAGAACAATCCCATTTACAATTGCACCAAAAAGAATAAAATACCTAGGAATAAACTTTCCAAAAAGGTAAAATACTTATCCTCCAAAAATTATAAAACACTGATGAACAAAATAGAAGACAACACAAATGAATGGAAAGATAGTTCATGCTCATAGACTGGGAGACTTGATATTGTTAAAATGCTCATACTCTCTGAAGCAATCTACAGATTTAATGCAATCCCTATTAAATACAGACAGCATTTTTCACAGAACTAGAACAAGCAACCTAAAGTGTGTATGGAACCACAAAAGACCCCAAATAACCAGAGTAAACTTGAAAAAGAAAACAAAACTGAAGGTATCACAATTTCAGATTTTAAGATATATTACAATGCAGTAGTAATCAAATCAGCATGTTACAGATGCCAAAAAAAAAAAAAAATACATAGATCTATAAAACAGAATGGAACGCCCAGAAGTAAACACACAATTATATGGTCAATTAATCTTCAACCAAGGAGGCAAGAATATGCAATGGGAAAAGACTGTCTCTTCAATAAATGATGTTGGGAAGACTGGACAACTACACTAAAATGAAACTGGACCAATTTCTTATACCACACACAAAAATAAAATGGATTAAACACCTAAATGTGAGGCCTAAAAACATCATAATCCTAGAGGAGAACACAACCAGTAATTTTTCTAACATTGGCTGTAGCAATATTTTTCTATGTATATCTCCCGAGGCAAGGGAAACAAAAGCAAAAATAAACTATTGGGAGTACATCAAAATAAAAAGCTTCTGTATGGCAAAGGAAACAACCAAAACTGATGTTTTTTATTTCTTTAATAAAATACAATTAAACACAATGATTAGTATTGTCTAAATAAAATCTGAAAACTTTCAATTTTGAATAATGACAAGTATGGAAAACAAAAACATCTTAAATACTCTTTAATTCCAAAAAAAATATCTGTGTAACTCATTTGAATTAAAAATCGGTATCCAATCCAAAAACTAAAAGTAATGAGCATTGGCTTAAAAAATATTTCTAACAAACAGCGATTACTATATAGAGATTAAAATTTTATAAACGTTCCATCATTTTGTTTTAACATTAAATTGTATCAGTATACAAGCTACATTTTACTATACTGGTTACAGTCCATGAAAACCACTGTGTCTCATCACATAAAACCAAGAGAGGGATTCTAAAACATCATGCTGTGCCACTTCCTTGCAATAAAATCATCCTGATAAATAGTGTCAGTTTTATATAGCCAAGCAAATTTTTGGTCTCTAATTTACTGAACATCCTCATATCTGAAGTTAACTTCAAGAGCGCAGTTTCCCTTCACACCATGTAGAGTTTTATCCATTTCATCATATGAGTACAGGAGAAATTTAATTCTTAGGACAGAATATTTTGGCTACCCTTGCTCTACAATTTAGGACCTAAAAGTTACAAAGCGGAGAGCTAAAGACTAAACTCTCAACATGTTTTATGGGTTTTGTTTTGTTTTGTTTTTTAACTGAATGCATTGCCCACATTTTAAAAATCAGCAAACTTTTTTTTAACATAAAAAATCTTGATTTTTACTTTTCTTGGTGGTTGAGATCTTTAGGAATGAACCATATTCCTACCAGGTCCCTTTCCATAGGAACTGCATTTCTCCAGTTCCCCCAGCACACCCAGGCATTACACATGGTCTCCCTATCTGCCCAGCCTCAGGGTCCAGACTCTCACTACCTCCTCTCAGCTGACTTTCTCCTGGGTGTACAAGAAAGCTAAGAGCAGGAGGACTGGACACTTCAAAGCTAGAAAGAGTGACCAAGAAGAACACAAGCCAAGTGAAAGAAGCCAAGACCACACTCTCTCACCACCAGCTTCCTTCTTGCAGTCAAACCTGAAATAAATGGGGCACATTTATACCAATGTTTTAAGTGTTTATTGTAGAACAGCCATGGTTGCAAGTGCTTCAGGAATCATCTTCTGAAGAGCATGGCTTCTAGTGTAAAGCAATATTTGCTTTTCTGTTTGCTTCACACTGCCAAAAACTCCTGGCACAGGAGACAAAGTCTTTCATTTGATAATTACAGATTCATGTTTTTAATTGTCAGGACTGGGAAAGATAACACCATGCCTTGAATAAGTTTTATTCAAAGTAAAATGATGAATGGTATCTAATCTTTTACTTCTCTATTTCAATATGACCAAAATGAGAAAGCAGAGAGTACAAGAAAGAGGTAAACATATTTCATGATTGAAGTAAAATGCAAACAAGGAAAGCTAATCTGCTGCCCTCTAACACTTCTCCTTTTAGCTAAGCTTAGATACTGCTTTTACTCCTTCCTCCTCCTCCTCAATAGTACTCATGGTTATAGTAATTATATTTACATTAATAACAACACTGGTAGTAACAGTAGGAAGTACCAATATTTGGGTAATTAATCCATTCCAGACAATGTGTTAAATACACGATATGCCTTAGCTCAGTGCACCCTTAAAAGCTAAGTACTATTATCTTGATTTTAGAGATAAAGAAACTGAACCTTGGAGAGTTCTAGTATCTTGCTCAGGGTCACAGAACTGGTAAGTGTTGGAGCTGGCCTTCTAGTACAGGCCTGACTCCAAAGTCCATGCTTTCAACCAGTATAGGACAACCGGGGTATTTTGCCTGTCAGATGCATATTCCCTCTTTGCTTCTAGGGGTTGTAACTTTAACTCCATGATTCGCACCCAAAGGTATACCTCATAACTCTCCATATTGACTCCTAAATATGAGTCAGCCTTCTCCTCATTTCCATACTGTTATGGAATTTCAATTCCAAGGTAACAATAAGTGAGTCAAGAAGGATTTGTGAAGAAAAGTACATGTAAGAATTCTAGCTAAGATGTAGCAACCCAACCCACAAATATGTGTCTTACAAATACATTCCTCTGCATTTTCATCTCTGCTCCAAACTTTGATGGTAGAAGATACCAAATGGCCTTCAGCTGAAAACTCCCTCCCAAAGGACCATTAAGATTTTGTTCCTAGAAGGGGAGGTCTTTTGGGGTTCTTAATTGAGAGATTAATGACCTGTCAGTCTTGTTCTAATGCAGAAGGACATTTTTAAAATGTTAAATAGGAGAGCCCAGTCACTTAATTTACCAAGTATTTTTTCTCTTTGCACCATTTTTATTCCTACACAGTTGGGGCTTCTTGACAGTCTGGAAAAAATTCTTTACCAGTGAGATAAAAGATATTCCTATTATTCATACAGACCTAAGGCAATAGAAAGAGTAAAGTGTAATGACAGAATACATAGTGACACATTGTTGTGCCTTATCAAAAGAAAAAGAGGGAATTTAATATCATTTTCTTTGTCTGATCTCAAAGCCCAGAAATATTTGCTGGTGGGAGGAAAGAAGTTATATCCCATGGTTCTACTCAAAGAAATCCACTATGTCAATGCAGGCTGAAAATAAAGTCTGGTAGACCTGCTGTTACAGTTGACCTCTGACCTTTCCAGATCTTGTGGACCACTTTCTTCATTCTTTCACCTCTTTATGGCCATTTAAATAACACCTGATTGATTGTAATGTTTCTAGTTTTTATAACTACAGAAAACAGTAAAAGCGACAAAGTTTTATTAACGGCTCATCAGCTGGAATACCTGTCCTAAATCTAGTTTGCAGAGATTAAAAAAAATAGATTTCTGTAACTGAGTATTCTGTGTCCTTTCCATGCATTCCATGCACCTAAAAAAATGCCAACATTGCTCAAGAAACCCCTTTGTCTCTGGAGGCATGGTGGGCTGAAAAGGAGATGCCTCTCTTCCCTGTTGGACCTATAACTTGAAAGTGACATGAAAAAAGGACCTAGAATTTGTATTTTCATGACTAGTTTAATTTGTTGAATAGATTTTTGAGGAAACATAACCACTCTACTGATCTCCTATGAACTGTACAGCAGCCTAGCTCTTCCCAAGCTTTTCTCTCTCTGGATATTAATGAGACCAAAGTTCCTGACTCACTGACTGTACATGACTTAATCAACCAGACAACCACCAAGGGCTTTCTCTAATATTCTGAGGGCAACCAGGCGGCATCTTACAGATGCACACCATCCATCCCGTTTCTAACCTTCCCAGGAAATACCGAGTACCAGGTCCCCTGGGCTTCTGCCAGCGCTCCTCTATGTAACACTTTTGAAGTTCTTGCACCCTCGTAATCCAAATAATTCCAATTTCCACACAAAAGTAAACAGACTGCCTTTTTCTCCCTCTCAGAAACAGCTTGTCATCCCAGTACCTACAATGCTTATTTCCCTAATTGTGCTGTGTGTTCTCATGGAATCTGTCTTGTCAGCTTGTGCTGGAAAGGAGGGGCACAGAAATGAGAGCTGGGAAAACATAAAACAGACTATCCTTCCCTATTCTTGTTTGCTGTCTATCTCTTACCCTATTACCCCATGAATTAAGGATAATTATCCAAGAAAAGTCTTCCCTGGAAAGACAATCTACTCCTACCAAAAGACATCTGGGATCCACTTTACTAGCACATTATTAGACATGCTAAATAGGTCTGAATGAATCTCACTTAACAACTTAACTGCAACCTCTACTACTTAATACCAGATCAAATAGTGAGCTTTGATTGTATTAACTGATCAAGCATGTGTCAATACACTCATCTCACCATGCCACACTACTCGTAAAACTATGTCTAATTTTAAGTTCTTACTCAAGTCACACCTTTAACTTTTGTCAAAGTCTGATTTTTACACTGATTATAGGACCTCTATTGTACTTAGTCTTACTTAGAGAACTTGTGTAGGAATAGGTCTTTATCATTAGAATGAGTCCCTGATTGCAACATTCCTTTATTACTCATTTCTGCATTCCCCACAATGTCTAACACAATAACCTGCATTTAACAAGCATGCAAGTTAACATTATTGTCACACATGTAGCTACAAGGGTTTTACTTTACAAGCCAAGTATCTTCTTAATGGTAATACTACTTTCTTATTTTGGTTTCCAACAAGGCTATTTACAACTTTAATGTTACCAAAATTTATTCAGATATTATAATAACCTAACACTAGATCTGCCTAGGTCTCTATGTAATTGGTACATACCAATTTGGATGCAGGATTAAGGGATTTCTCAAAAGCGGGGCAAAAATTCAAGATACTATCCTTAATATAAAAACCTACTAAAAATAACACTGAAATGTTTAAACCAGATTTTCATCTCACAGCATGCTCTTGCTTTTAATGTACTTAAATTCTTTGTTCTTTATACATTGATAACATTGTTAAGTTAACCATAACCCTATTTTCTTTATCCCCTTTATTCTACATTCTGTGATTATGGCTAGTTTCTTTACAATAAGTCCTAGGTTCTTAATTCACCTCTAGCTTGATTTTTGTTATACTTTTGTTCATCATATACAACTAAACAAGCCTATATAAACTCATTCTGTAGCAGAATGATTCAATGAAAATTTTGAGTGGCACAAAAATCTCATTGAGAAACTAATGATAGCTACTTTTCTTGGCAGCAAATTAATTGTTGACAGTTGAGAATAGTCCCCCCTCCCTCCTGAGAAAGGAAAGAGTTTTAGATCAGAATATCTAAATGAGGGGCGCCTGGGTGGCTCAGTCGTTAGGCATCTGCCTTAGGCTCAGGTCATGATCCCAGAGTCCTGGGATTGAGCCTGGCATCAAGCTCTCTGCTCAGCAAGAAGCCTGCTTCTCCCTCTCCCACTCCCCCTCCTTGTGTTCCTCTCTCGCTGTGTCTCTTTCTGTCAAATAAGAAATAAAGTCTTAAAAAAAAAGAATATATAAATGATAATTTCCAGAGTTGAAAGAATTGGCCACTGATTATGAAAAATGAGACTTGAGACAGAGTTAGGCAGGACTGTCTAGATTGGGCATG
The DNA here is from genome assembly GCF_002288905.1 of Enhydra lutris kenyoni. Taxonomy (NCBI): domain Eukaryota; kingdom Metazoa; phylum Chordata; class Mammalia; order Carnivora; family Mustelidae; genus Enhydra; species Enhydra lutris. Next base: position 79,172,393 of record NW_019154085.1, on the reverse strand, counting down.
GCTCCAGGAACTGGGGACTGGTGGCCAGACAAGACCAATATAATTGGTTCCCCCCAAAACAGGAAAAGAAATGGGAAGATATTGTTTCCCCATGTGCCAGAGTCTTACACTCCTCAAATGTGGGGCCCTGAGCTGGCAAGACTTCAAGTGGGAGGCTATATGAAATCCTATGGAGTATTGATACCAGGCATAGCACACTTAGGAGAGGTGAGGGCCTATGCTGAGGTCATATACATAAGAAGGGAAGCCATTTATCAGCCAAGCCACTGGACATCAACCAGGAGCACCTTTGCAGTCTCCCCAGTGGACCAATGACCATATGCCTCTCCCCAGTTTTTCAGGACTACAATCCCTGAGTTCTTGGCATAATCTAAAAAAGGAAGATGTTTATTCTAAAAACTTGACCTCAGTTTTAAAAAGCCCAAAACCACATCTGTTGTGATTTCCAAAACTAAAGAAATGTAACTGCATAACTTCCTTGCACTACAACTCTTATAGAACTGTATATGTTATATTGTATTAGATCAATTCTGACTGGTTAATAAGCATCTAGGTCTCTCCGTGTAAAGCCACTTAACACTTTAGCAGTCATTCAAAACTTCCATTCCAGGCTTAAAGTCCATCTGAGAGAACAGAAGGCAAGCACTAGTAGCCAAGACTATTTGCTGCTAAGCTTCAGGGTTCTTATGAGGAATTAAGAGCCACTAGATTAGCATGAAATGAGATGCGATATCATTAACAAGAGGTAAAAATCGAGCTGAAGATTCCCAGACTTTTATAGGGTGGCTAACAATAGTCCATGCTACATCAGGAGATGTCTGGTCACATGTGGAAAAAAAAAAAAAAAACTGGGAACATCAGGGAAATAAGTTTGTGGAAGACCAATTGGCATCAATGAGGCATAAGCAGTCACAAACCTGATTTAATGCACTATTATAAACTATTGATTTGGGGATTCTTTACATTTGCCTGAGACAGCATGGATGATGGATTACAGAAAGATGCTGAATTACATAGCAAACACTTAATGTATCCAGCTCTAAGAGTAAGGGCTTAGTGAAATTCCTGACTGTACATTATCATTACTTAGGGAGCCTTTAAAAATTATAAAAGCTCAGGCCCTTTTTTAATTGTCTTGGATGGGTCAAAGACACAAGTATTTTTCAAAAGCTGCCTAGATGATACTAACATGTAGCCATGGTAAGATACGTCAAAAAAGCACAAAACTGGAAGAGCAGAGAGGGTTAATATGATGACTTTTCACTGCCAAGAAATGTAAAGTATCAGGTTTAACCCACTTGCAAGCTAACAAATTAGTCTGCCAGTTTCATAGATGCTGGCAGAAGACACAACTCCTAGGTCAGAAACACAGAAATAACAGAGTATCAGAAGTTTTTAGAGATTCCAATTCTACAATTTCCATAAAGCAATGCAAAAGAGCCAATGTTGCATTATTGGAAAGCAACTCTGACCTTAGCAAATTTGAACTTTTTTTTAAAGAACAAAGTATGTCTGCCTTTTACTATGTAGGATAACATTGCCTTTATTTTACTGGACAGGTTCAGGATGACTGTACTAACTATGCCCTCTTACCCTAGAGGAATATGAGGAAATATGTATATGTTATATTGTATTAGATCAATTCTGACTGGTTAATAAGCATCTAGGTCTCTCCGTGTAAAGCCACTTAACACTTTAGTAGTCATTCAAAACTTCCATTCCAGGCTTAAAGTCCATCTGAGATAACAGAAGGCAAGCACTAGTAGCCACCCTTGAAAAGATGTGTGGCCATGTGAGAAACCCATGGAGCATTGTGTCCCCAAAATATCCACCCCCAAGTTACTACACAGTCTTGGGTTCCAGTGAATTTTCCAATAAGAACACTACTAGTCTGTTTTTCACTCTAATCTCATTGAAAGATACTGACACAAAAATTCATTAAGTTTGTCTCATACAGCATTTATTTAAGACTCACAAGGGCCAAGAAGCAGGGTGAGACCTACAGTATCACAGATGAAGAAATTCCCTAACCCATCAAAAGTGATATTATGGACAGCTAGGTGACTTTCTCTTTAAGTTTCCATATTGACCTTTTCACCTCACCTTAGGTATAAATATAGGCTTAGTAGGTTGTACTAACAATTACACAAACTCTTTCTTGGCCCACAAGAAGGACATCTAGAATAATTCTATCATCCTTAACAACTCTGACTAATGAGTTGAGGTTAACCTGAACATCTTACAGGGCCAAGTAATGTCATTGATTACTTAGCTAAAGGCAGGGATAAATTTTCTTCCACCCTTTTAAGTGGTTTACTCCTATTGCAGAAATACCCACTAAATAGTGAGTCAGTTATTCCTCTAAGAAGCTCCTTCTAACTCCGCAAAACCAGTGGTCATATGTCAATAGCTACAATTTTTCCTTTCCTTCCTATAATCCCCTATATGCACCCAGATGATTCATCCAGAAGTATCAACCTCAAAGAGATAAAGCATTTTTAAGCAAACTTACAGAGACCCATTTTGGTCTGTATGTGACACTGTGGAGGGACTTAGTGAGCTATTGCTCTATCAAGTGCTCAACCAACCTTAACATCTAGGACCATGTCAATGTAACAAGAGAATCCAGGTAATTGAGTCAGAATTAAGCTTAAATCCTTTAGATTACTTTTAGCAAGAGTGTCATCCAAGGAGTATACCAACCCGGTTTACCATAAATAAAAATTCATCTTACACAGATACAGTCAGAGTCAAAACTCTGAACTTTCAAAGTAAGTCTTAATAAATGACCACTGTTTTTGTTCTGATTATACTTAACCCAGGAAGCAGTCAGGAGGAGATAATTTGCTTCTGGGGACAGCCAATATTTAGTCAACGACGTTCATGACTAAGATGTGTACACCAGGAAAAACTGAGACAGGGAGAAATCTTTCTGAGTTTAATTTTGATGGAGAAATTTTATACTATCAAGTGCATGTAGATGATAGGTAGTATGGAAGGTCTATCAAATACCTTAACTATCAACCCATTGCTAAGTGGCTTTCATAATAAAAGGAGCACTGCTTTCTGCAAATGGCCTGGAAAACTGAAAATACAACATGGATTGTTTTCAAGTTCCACAACAACATGCCCAGTCAGCTGATGAGACTGAACTGCTGCGCCACAACCCAAAGTAGTATTAACAGCAGTGAGGCTTCACTGAAAGTCCAAAGAGAGGTCAAAGGTCTGATAGCCGATTTGCCAAAGCAGCAAGAACCATGCTCTGTGAATTAAGGGCTCCATTTCTGTGAGACAAATGAATCAGCTTTTGTCAGGAGTCACAAATCTGACTACAGTGTGTCAGAAATGTACAGGCCTTACTTGGAGCCCAATCTGTGATGATGGATGTGTGGTCCTGTCCAGAATAATGGGTCTAGATAGCAACAGTGGCAATTTGGATGGTGCAGACTTGCTCATCAGCATAATTCTAATCCATCTCATCAAATAACAGTCCTTTACAATGAATATCTATATGAGTGACCCAGCCAATTCAATCATCGGCTACTATCTGTTTCTACAGTTTGGGCCCCAAAGAGAATTGCCTTTATTTGCCAGTCTTTCAAGTGGCAGACCAGACAGCAAGGACTGCAGAATTCTTAAATAATACTATTTCTGTTTGACAAGGTTTGTTGGACCCCTCCGACCTCGCTAGTCACTGAGTCTAAGTCAACGTATTCTGAAAAAGTATCAGGCTAGAGAATCACAAAGTGCCCTGTGTTAAGGCATGTGTTAAGTTTCAACAGGAGCCCAGTAAAAAGCTCATAGCTGCTTTTCCAAAGAGGACTGCCTGGTAGGCCTGCCAGAGAGGCTAGAGTCCAAAACCCTAACTGGTACTACTGGTAAAGGCTGCCTCCTTTTAACAGAGCCTACACCAGGCAAAATCATCAGTTGGACTCAAAGGAGTCATTAGAATTGTGGGACCCCAAAGACGCTAACACCTCTCCCCAAATATGGCTCTCCCATATTGGGAGAATCCCCTCTGACTATATGTGATAGAAAAATACAAATATGAAAACATCAATTCCTACTATTAATTCAGATGGAAAAGACCTGACAATAGTACACTGAATTATACCAAAGGGCCTACAAGACAATGTTAGTATGCCTCCCTGACTATGAACACTAGGCAAACCACATAATTCGTGTTCAGAAACTCCTCTGCCCCAAGAATAAAATGCTACCTTGGGTGCTTGAATCTAACAGAATTATTTAAGTCCCTTTCCTGCCCGAAGTTTCCTAGCACACTTGGATGGTTGCATGTCGTCTTCACACCCCCACACATACCGCCCTTTAGATAGCAAGACATTGGTCTCACACCTGATCACCCTATATAAGTCCTAAAACAGCTAAGGTCAGAGCAGAAGAAAAGATAAGAAACATGAGGCACAGAGGAAAACAGCATGCCAATAAGGAAGGCTTTAGATTTGCTTTCAGCTTTAGAAAGCCACTCAAATCACAGCTCACCTAAATGACCTTCCATGTTTTGGTCCTATTCGATGGTCTACATTAAACAGCACGATCATCATGCCTGACATTTTTTTTTTTTTTTTCACTTTTCGTGTACCCCTTGATGAAGTAGCCACAGAAACACTTCTTTCTAATGAGTGCTACAGCATTTGCACCCTTGGTTTTGATTCACACAGTGGCTGGTGGGGTTTTTATGTTTGGTTTGGTGTTGCTGCTGCTGTTGTTGTTTAAAAGAGTCCGTCCGGTGCATAGGCATCTGCTCCTCTACTGTCACAATATCTTAGTTTTTACCTGATTTTAACAAAAAGGGCTAGGTTTCTAGATTGATGGGGACAACTTCAAATATGTATTTATGATTCTTTGGGTGACTTTCATTTTCCAATTGTTCACCTTAGTCAGCATAAATCTAGCTCCAGGGCAGTAAGAGCCCAAATACAAGTCAATTATTCTTCTATGGTTTCCCATGGGAATTTCTTTTTCTTTTTTTTTTTTTTTCAGGGACATCTCTCCAAGGATACTAAAACTTCCTTGCAACAATTGGTACCCCAGTGGTGTCGGCGGTAAGCAGAGCTTTTACTGCAGTCTCTGAATGGATAATAGACTGGCATATTTGGTAGCAGGAGGAGTTGAACCATAGGACAGCCAGCTGCTGCCATCATTCCTTAACAAGTATCGCATGCCAAAACAAGGTTTCATCCCAGCTGAATTTCTAACCATTTGTCTGGTTTCTGCCCACAGTGGTCATAGATGATTCTCTTTTCACACTCCATGCATGCATGCATTTCTGTAAATAGTGTCTGAAAGGGAGTGGAATTTCTGCCCAGAGAAAATGTTGCTACTAGTTGGTATAATGAAGCACACCAAAAACAAAGACTTTCAAACTAACAAGGAAATTCTCCCATCTGGAGAAAATAGTGCAACAACCAGGACACCTTTTAAAAGAACAACAGATTGGAAGCCTACATGAGGTTTCTATGGATGGGGTTAAAGTAAATTGGATGTAATTGGAATGTTTAAACAAATGTTATATGAGGTAACTGCACCTCCATTACCTGAATGTATCCTTAAAATGGTTATTATGTCTGATTGGGGAAGACTTAGTCTACCTGATATTTTAAATAGAAGAAAGATAAAACTGCCCTTAAGCTAGTATTAATTGACCATGCTAAATGGGAGCCTTTGGAATTGCCTGAGCCTACATATTGTTAATTTGGAGCAACACAGAATACCTGATAAGAAAAAAATACTGCACTCTTATCCAGTGACATGTTAAAAAAACAAGAATACTGATAAAAACTAATTCTGTATTACCACCCTGTGTGGGCTATGAAAAAGGCAGATGGCTTATGGATACTTACTCTAGATTATCACAGTTTGAACAAAGTAATACCATCTACAGCCTCAGTAGTTCTGGACATGATAATAGAAATGCAAAAGATATAACAAGCCAAAGGGGATCAGTTTTCAGTGACTGGTGCTGCTAATGCATTCTTTCAACCCCAATTTTAAAAGAAGAGTCAACTGCAATATGCATTCACATGGGAAGGGTCCCAATTTACATTTACTGGTTTGTCACGGGGCTACTTGATTTCCCCCATTTATTATCATAATTTGGTTTAAAAAGATTTGGATTTAATGCAGGATTCAAGTGTCATCATACACTGAATTGAAGACATACTATCGCCACCATGTGAGGAACTGTCTTTAGACATATTTTCTGGTATTTGGCCTATACCACATCCTTGATTTCTCCTTATTATAAGGTAATCGACTAGCAGATCATTTATTGCCTACTTGACCATAAGTTGCTTAATATGCTCACAACCAACACCTCTGGATTTTCATCAGGTCTCATTAACTGGCCTGTAAGACCCTCCTCCTTTCTCTTACAGAAAATATGTCTCTATCTGCATCGGATCATTGACAACTAAAACTATCAAAGATCTGAGAGGTCACCTTACTTGAATGCTAACATGTCTGCCTGACTCCGTGGATGCTGGAAGAAGACAAGAAACTCCTGGGTCAGGGGCAAAGGACATTATTAAAACTCACAGCAACAGCAGCGGCCAGAGTATCAGCATGTTCTTTCCCAGTTCCCTGAGCCCCCAACTCCCATATGGTGATAGAAAGAATGCCAGGTGACACTTGCACACTGTGGACTGTAATACAGGAAAACAAGTATGAACTTATGGAACACAAGCCTTTTAGAATGAACAGTAAAACCATGCCTATTCATTTGCTCCAGAGGTCAATATTATCTTCATTTTATTGACAAGTACAGCTGACCTTAGCTATGCAGGGAGATTCTATCTCTAGTTCCAAGGCTGTAAATAACCCTTTTCTTTGCTGCAATGTGAGACACTATCTGCCTATTCACTCTACAAACAAACTTGAAAAGATACTCTGGAACAAATATAGTCAGTCAGTGCCTCTGCTGGCAAGACATGCTGAGATCCACAGATATTTATCTTACAATAACACTAAGTTTGCCAAGCCACTTCCCCATCAAATTGGCTAATACAGGAAGATAATCCCAACTCCATGAATTATGTTCCCCCTCTATTTTGTGAACAAAAGACTTCTTTTGAAGAAAGTGAATTTTGAAATTTACAACTCATTCTTCTCGTTAATAGAGAAACATGTATTCCACAAGCACAAAAACATCTATTCAAAATACTCTACATGTGCTAGGACATTGACTTGCTCTATTTCTCTCTGGAAAAGTGGTTCCTTGTGTTTAACAACCCTGGTGAGCTCTAAATGGTTACTCTAAAAAATGAGTCCAGTTAATTTACTAATTTTTTTTTTCTAAATTACTTGTCCTCTCTCTGTTCTAACCTCCATTCCATACATAATATTTTTGTAAAAAAAAGTCAGTTATCATTAGAATCTCAAAACCATAATTTCATAAATGGAACATCTAAACATGAACAAACTATACACTACTGTGATGAGATCAAGTATTTGGGGTTTTTGAGAAAATGAAATGCTGAATTTATTCTATAAACTTTTTGTCATTAATACCCAAACACTGAATTCTTATGGTAAAAATTTTAGGTGCCAGTTCAAATTATTATGCTTCTTTTTTTCATGTATTAGAAATATTTTTGACATATCCTAGGCATTTTATCCCTTACATCTCAAGAAGAGGGACAGGTGATCTAAAGCCAGGCATGTGGGAAACAAGATCTCTGCCTTGGCTTCCTCATCCTGTCAAATCCAAGATCTTGCTACAGTCACTAGGAATATGACTGAGAAAACAACGCTGATACAGAGCTTTGTGGAACATGAGAAGATAGATCTACAACAATGGAGCCACCAAGTCCATAAGATAAGTTTAACTTCTAGAGAAGATGATAGAGTAAGAGGATCCTAAACTCACTTTGCCCAGTGGATATAACTAGATGACACCCACATCAATACTAAGGAGGGCATGTGCTATGATGAGCACTGGGTATTATACTTAACTAATGAATCACTAAGCACTACATCAAAAACTAATTATGTTTTATACAGTGGCTAACTGAACATAATAAAAAAATGTAAACAAATAATAATAATGCAGAAAAAGACCTGAATACTGGCAGAATGGGCTCTCTACAACTAAATATAGAGAAGAGGCCACATCCAAGAGAGTAGGAAGGGTGGAGATGTGTTCGGGAGCCAAACAAACCTGTAGGACTATCCATGAGTGGTAAGAAATGGCACAGTGCAAAGAGGGAAGAGGAGCAGACACTTATGCCAGGCACCTAGGTATGAGGAAGATGAATCCTCATAACATTTAACTTTGAAAACCAGAGGGGCCTAACAATTAGTGGGGCTTAACACCCATAACTAAAAATGAATAGGCTCAGTTCTGGTAGAGTGGGGAGGTGGAATCCCTGCCCATAAAGAGACAGCACAATCAACAGCTCCACTGAGAAACAACATAGAAACAGTAGTTTCAGAAATGCATGGGGTATACAAGGAGATTTATTTACTAATCTCAGAGCTTGGGCTGGAGGGGCAGGAATCTCTGGGAGACCTCAAGAACAAAAGAGCTGACAGGAACCATTTTCCCTCCCCTAAACCCTAGCCTAGATACAGGGACTCTTGCAGAAACCAAAATAGTGCCAACATTCTCAACCTAGCTCGCTAACAGTGCACCCTGCCCCCCCCCACCCCATGCTTCTGAAGATCTGGCCACTCCAACCCTGGGTAGCAGTTTTCCTAGGTTGCTGAAAGTCCCCTCCTGCAGCACAGGCCAAGGACCTTGCTGGAACTATGTACCCACTCCCACATTCTCCTCCACACCTCACCTCTCTAATACATTCTTGGCCAGAGCCCATCCAAAGCAATGCCACAAACATGACAGTGTGCAAGCAGCAGCCCTGAAAGGAACCAGATCCACTCAAATGTAACTCCTGCCCCAGAGAGAGGAAACGATAACACATACAAGTCCAATTGGAGCCTTGCAGTGGGCTAGGGGAAGACAGGTATCTAAATACAGGCCCCACTCACCAAAGAAACACAGGAAAAGCACTCTGCAATTTAATGCTACTGCATCTCTGGAAAACGCTTAGTCTGATTCAATTCAAGCCCAAGGTAGCGTGAGTCTGACCCACTAACAACACAGGGACCAAATCCTGCCCACGACAGGCAAAGACAGCCATTGCAGATGACTAGACTGAAAGCAAATGGGGATCAACCAAACACACATGAGGGCACAAGCAACACACATAAGAAACACCCTTGAAGTGCCAAGTGCTGGTGAATATGAAATATTGCACTGCAGGGCACTACAGGAACTCTTGTTTATAAGGCCTCTTTCAAGAGCAGAAGACATAGCTGACTTTCCTAACACAAAGAAACAGACACAGGGAGTTAGACAACACGAGGAGACAAAGGATTATGGCCCAAATGAAAGAACAAAACAAAATCACAGCAAGAGAACTAAAGGAAATGGAGATAAGAAATTTGCCTGATAGAGAATTTAAACATAAAGATATTCACTGAACTTAAGAGTAGAAGACCTCAATGAGACTCTCAAAGAGAAAAAGAATCACGCAGAAATGAAGAACTCATTAACTGAAATTAAAAATACACTAGACAGAATAAAGAGTAGACAAGAGGAAGCAGAAGATCAGCAAGCTGTAGGACTGAGTAATAGAAAGCAATCAAGTTGAACAGGAGGGAGAAAAATAATAAATGAAAACTGACTAAGGGAACTCATCAACACCATCAATCATAACAACACTTGAATTACAGAAATCTCAGAAGGAAAAGAGAGAAAAGGGTCAGAAAATTGATATGAAGTAATAGGTGAAAACTTCCCAAATCTTGGGAAAGGAAACAGACATCCAGACCTAGGAGGCACAGAAAGACCCCAACAAAAGCAATGCAAAGAGGGCTACACCAAGACACATAGTAATCAAAATGGCAAAAAGTAGTGACAAAGAAAATTTTTAAAGTAGAGAGAGGAAAGAAACATACAAGGGAAACCCCACAGGGCTATCAGCAGATTGTTCAGCAGAGGCTCTGCAGGTCAGAAAAGAATGGCATGATATTTTCAAAATGCTGAGAAAAAAAAAAAACCTGCAGCCAAGAATATGCCATCCAGCAATGTATTATTCAGATATAAGGAGAAATAAATAGTTTTCCAGACAAAAGTTAAAGGAATTCATGTCCAGTAAACCAGCCCTCCAAGAAATGTTGCCAGAGATGCTCTGAGTGGAAAGGAAAGACCGTAAGCATGAGTAGAAAAGTAGGAAGCACGAAAGTAGTAAGTTAAGTATACTTCTAAAAATCAGTAAAGAGATTCACAAAATAAAAGGATCTAAAATATGACACCATATACCTAAAACCTGAAGGGAGAGCAGCAACCATCAACTAAATATAGACTGCTATATGCATAAAATGTTATATATAAACCTATGGTAACCAGAAATCAAAAAACTGGTACTAGATAGCAAAGAATAAAAAGAAAGGAATCCAAGTACATCACTAAAGAAAGCCAGCAAACTACAAAAAAAAAGAGTGAGAGAAGAAAGGAACAGAGAACTACCAAAACAACAAAACAAGTAGCAAAATGGCAATAACTACATACCTATCAACAATTAACTTTGCATTTCAATGGACTTAATGTTCCAATGAAAAGACACAGGGTAATGGAACGGATGAAAAAGCAAGATCCATCTGTATGTGGCCTACAGGAGACTCATTTCTGACCTAAAGACAGATGCAAATTGAAAGTGAAAAGATGCAAAAGGATTTATAATGCAAATGGAAGTGAAAAGAAAGTTGAAGTATCAATATTTATATCAGACAAAATAGGCCTTAAAACAAAGACTATAACAACAATCAAAAAAGGACACTGTATAATCCTAAAAGAAAGAAATGTGAGAAAGAAGATATAATAATTATAAATATTTATGCACCCAACATGGGAGAACCCAAATATATAAGGCAGCTAATAACAAACATAAAAATATCATATATACTGAAATAATCAGTTGTCATACAATAATTGTAGGGGACTTTAACACCCAACTGACATCAATAGATAGATCATCCAAACAGAAAATCAGTAAGGAAAACAATGACTGAATGATACATTGGGCCAGATGGATCTAATAGACATATTCAGAACATTCTATCCTATAACAGCAGAATACACATTCTTTTCAAGTACATATGGAACATTCTCTAGAACAGATCATGTATTAGGCCATAAGATAAGTCTCAAGAAATTCAAAAAGATTGAAGTCAGAGTGCAACTTTTCCAACCACAGTGCTATGAAACTAGAAATCAACCACAAGAAAAAAATCTGGAAAGAACATAAATACATGGAGGTTAAATAACATGCTACTAAAGAATAAATAGGCCAACCAAGAAATCAAACAGAAACTGACAAAATACATAGAAACTAATGAAAATTAAAACTACTGTCCAAAGTCTGTGGGAAGCAGCAAAAGCTGTTCTAAGTGGAAAGTTTACAGTAATAAAGGCCTACCTCAAAATGCAAAAAAAAAAAATCTCAAACAACCTAACTTTATATGTAAGGGACCTAAAAGAAGAACAAAAATCCAAAACTAGTAGAAGGGAAGAAATAATAAAGATTAGAACAGAAATAAAATTTAAAAAATAACAATAGAACAGATCATGAAAGCAGGAGTGGTTTCTTTGAAAAGATGAAAATTAATAAACCTTTAGCCAGACTCAAAGAAAGAGACAGAGATCGAGAGAGAGAAAAAGGAAACACACAAAATCAGAAAAGAAATGGGAGAAATAATAAACACCAGGGAAATTTTTTAAAAATTTTAAGGCAATATTATGAAAAAATCTTATATTCCAACAAAATGGAGAATCTAAAAGAAATGGAATTATTCCTACAAACATATAAACTATAAAAACTGAAAGAGGAAGGAATAGAAAATTACCAGCAATAAAATAGAATGAGTAATAAAAAAAAAAAAATCCCAACAATCAAGTCCAGGGCCAGAGGTCTTCATGGGTGAATTCTGCCAAATTCTCAGCTACTACAATTCTTATCAAACTACCAAAAATTGAAAGAGGAAAGAAAGTCTCCAAATTCATTTTATGAGGACAACATTGATACCAACCCTGATACCAAAACCAGATAAAGACTCCACAAAAAAAGAGAACTACTGGCCGATATCTTTGGTGAGCATGGACACAAAAATCATCAACAAAATACTGGCAAACCAATTCCAACACCACATTCAAAAAATCATTCACCATGATCAAGGAGGATTTATTCCTGGGATGCAAGAGTGATTCAACATTCATATATCAATCAATGTGATATATCACATCAGTGAGAGATAGGATAAAAACCATATGATAATTTCAATAGATGCCCAAACGGCATCTGATAAAGTACAAAACCCATTCATGATAAAAACACACAATAAAGTAGGTTTAGAAACATGTCTCAACATAATAAAGGTCATATATGAAAAAACATAGCTAATATTATACTCAATGGTGAAAACCTGAGAGCTTTTCCCCTAAGATCAGGAACAAGACAAGAATGTCCACTCTCACCAATTTTATTCATCATCATATTTGATCCACAGCAATCAAACAAGAAAAAGAAATAAAAGTCACCTAAATACTAAGGAAAAATAAAACTTAACACTATTTACAGATGACATGATACTATATACAGCAAACCCTCAAGACTATCAAAGAATTACTAGAACTGATAAATGAGGGCGCCTGGGTGGCTCAGTGGGTTAAGCCTCTGTCTTCGGCTCGGGTCATGATCTCAGGGTCCTGGGATTGAGTCCCGCGTCGGGCTCTCTGCTCAGCGGGGAGCCTGCTTCCTCCTCTCTCTCTGCCTGCCTCTCTGTCTACTTGTGATCTCTGTCAAATAAATAAATAAAATCTTTAAAAAAAAAAAAAAGAACTGATAAATGAATTGAGTAAGGTAACAGAATCAATATACAGAAATCCATTGCATTTCCACACACTAAAAGTAACAAAAAGAGAAACTAAGAAAACAATCTCATTTACATTTACACCAAAAATAATAAGATTTCTAGGAATAAACTTAATGAAGTCAGTGAAAGACCTATCCTCCGAAAGCTATAAAATATTGATGAAAGAAATTGAAGATAACGCAAACAAATGGAAAGATATTCCCTGCTCATGGACTGAAAGACCTAATATGTGCACACTACCTATGGCAATCTAGATTTATTGCAATCCCTATCAGAAATCAACATTGTTCAGAGATCTAGAACAAATAATCCTAAAGCTCCCAGGTAACCATAAAAAAATATAGATGAAGCAATCTTGAAAACAAAGTACAGAGCTGTAGGTATCACAATCTCAAATGTCAAGCTATACTACAAAGCTAGCACAAAAACAGAAATATAGATCAATGAAACAGAATAGAGACCCCAGAAATAAATCCACCATTATATGGTCAATTAATCTTCAACAAAGGAGGCAAGAATATGCAATGGGAGAAAGTCTCTTCAAAAAATACTGTTGGGAAAATTGGACAGGTACATGCAAAAAAATGAAACGACCAATTTCTTATACACAAAAATAAACTCAAAACGGATTAATCACCTGAATGTGAGACCTGAAACCATAACAATCCTAGAAGAGAACAAAGGTAGTAATTTCTCTGACATTGGCTATAGCAACATTTTTCTAGGTATGTCTCCTGAGGCAAGGGAACAAAGCAAAAATAAACTATTGGGACTATATCAAAATAAAAAGCTTCTGCACAGCAAAGGAACAATCTACAACAACAAAAAAGGCAACCCATAGAATGGGGGAAGACATTTGCAAATGACCTATCTGATAAAGGGTTAGTATCCAAAATATATAAAGAATTTATACAATCAACAACTCCCCAAAATAATAATCCAATTAAAAAGTGAGTAGAGCACCTGAAGAGACATTTTTTTTTTTCAAAATAGACATCCATATGGCCAACATACACATGAAAAGATGTTCAACATCACTCATCATGAGCAAAATGAAAATCAAAACCACAATGAGATGTCACCTCACATCTGTCAGAATGGCTAAAATCAACAACATAAGAAAACAACAGGCATTGAAGAGGATGTGGAGAAAGGGGAATCCTCTTACACAGTTGGTAGGAATTGGTGCAGCCACTGTAGGACAAAGTATGGAGGTTCCTCAAAAAATTAAAAATATAATTACCATATTATTCAGTAATTCCAATACTGAGTATTTACCCAAAGAATAAAAAAACATGCAGTGCCTGGCTGGTTCAGTTGGTTAAGCATCTGCCTTCAGCTCAGGTCATGGTCCTAGAGTTCTGGGATTAAGCCCCACACTGGACTCCCTGCTCAGTGGGGGCCTGCTTCTCCCTCTACCTTTGCAGCTCCCCCTGCTTTGCACTCATTAGCACTTACACTCTCTCTTTCTCCGTGTCAAATAAAATAAAAAATATATAAAATGCTAACTCAAAAAGATATATATATCCCTATACTTACTGTAGTATTATTTATAATAGCCAAATTATGGAAGCACCCAAGTGTTCATCGACTGATGACTGCATAAAGATGTGATGTATATACACAATGGAATATTATTCATCCATAAAAAGAATGAAATCTTGACATTTGCAACAACATGGATGGACCTCAAGAATGCTAAGCAAAATAAGCCAGTCAGAGAAAAACACACACCACATGATTTCACTTATATGTGGAATTTAAGAAACAAATGAACAAAGGGAAAAAAGAAGACAAACCAAAAAACAGACTCAATGAAAGAACAAACTGAAGGTTACCCAAGGGGAGGGTGGTGGGGGATGGGTGAAATAAGTGAAGGGGATTGAGCGTATGCTTATGATGAGCACTGAGTAATGTACAGAATAACTGAATCACTATATTGTACACCTGAAACTAACACTGTAATAACTCTACTCGAATTAAAATTGAAATACACACACATACACACACACACAAATTCTATAAGTTTAAAAAAAAAAAAGATGTAACTCAGTATTCCACTTGAACTGAAGAAATGCCAGTCAATGTATGATACAAGGAGTTTAAAAATGGTTTTTTAAAAATGAGGTTGCCTTATAATGAAGTGTTTGGAAATTAAATGGAATATTTTTATAAATTGGCTAACTATCAATCTACTTTCTGATTCCTAGATTTTAGTCATCTTCCACATATATCAAATTAAGTGGTGTCACATCACTCAACAGAAACTTTTTGCTTTAAAAGACTGAAACTGCAATATGACAAAATGTCTGAAGATTTCTCACATCACTATTCTCTTCAATTCAAAGACTAGAGCTGCTCTGATTATAAAATTTAATAGATTATAAAAGTTTAGATATGAATAATAAAATAAAATTGGCTTCCTTTAGTAAAACTTTACTTCTTGGCAGAGTTTGGCAATTAGAACCCAACACAAGTCCCAGTTGGTCGATCTTCCACTAATGATATAAAGCATAATAGATTCTATTTTGGTATCTCTTTCTTAAGCCTCACAGGAACTATGTAGGTCTCCTCAATACCTAAGTTATTCAAATACTCTTATAGTCTCAGTAATTTCTCCTTTTGGAATGTAGTTAAGATGATTTAAAAAATTACAAAACATATTAATTTTAGTTTTTAGCTAATTTTATTTAATGGGCATGGACATATTTTTATTCAAATATAACATTGTGTGAGTCTGAGGTGTACTACAGGTTGACAGGACACATATATATTATAATATGATTACCACTGTTCAACACCTCAAAAACCTCACATAATTACCTTTTCTTGTGTGTGTGGTAAGAACTTTTACGACCAAATTTCCTAGAAATCTTGAAGTTTACAGTGCTGTTGATTATAATCATGATGCTATACATTTGATCTCCAGCACTTACTCATCTTCTAGTTGCCAACTGTATACTTTTAACAACATATCCCCAATGCCCCTGGTCTCCCAGTCCCTGGTAAGCACCATTCTACTATTTCTGGGAATTCAGCTTTAGGCAAACAGAGAACAAAACAAAGATACCAGTCCTCAATTTATATTCTATTGAGAAATGGAGGAGAGAGAATATGAATAACAGATAAAGTATGTAGTATGTTAGGAAGCAATGATAGTCATGAGAAAAAGAAAATAACTAAGCAAGGAGAGTAAGAAGACTAAAAAATACGGCAGAGTAAAGCAAAGTGGGGGTGAGGTTGGTAGAGTATAATAATCAATAAAGTCTCCAACAGGCCTCACTGAGTAGAACTTTATCAGTATTTCAAAATGAACAGGTATCAAAATAATGAATCAATTTCATTTTTTTTAAAACTGTTTCTCTAAGTTTGCTAAAAGTTTAATTCTAGATTTTATATAAGACTTTAAAGAAATAGGGATAATATATCTATATAATAAAAATACTCCATTTTATAATAGTTACAATTATATGTCATCATTTATAAAAATAATTATTATATCATAAGAATTCTGCCCATGCAAACATGACAAAATTAATATCCTGCCACATTACTGAATTGCTGTATGAGTTGTAGTAGTTTAGGGTGGAGTCTTTTGGGTTTTCAATATATAGTATCATGTCATCTGTGAAGAGAGAGTTTGACTTCTTCATTGCCAATCTGAATACCTTTTGTTTCTTTTTGTTGTCTGATTGCTGTTGCTAGGATTTCTAGTACTATGCTGAAAAAGATTGGCGAGAGTGGGCATCCTTGTCATGTTCCTGATCTCAAAGGGAAGGCTGTCAGCTTTTCCCCATTGAGGATAATATTCCCTGCAGGTTTTCATAGATAGATTTTATGAAGTTGAGGAATGTTCCCTCTATCCCTATACTTTCAATCATTTTAATCAGGAACAGATGCTGTATCTTGTCAAATGCTTTTTCTGCATCAATTAAGAGGACCATGTGGTTCTTCCCTCTTCTCTTACTGATTTGTTCCATCACATTGATTGATTTGTGAATGTTGAACCACTCCTGCATCTCATGGATAAATCCCACCTGGTCATGGTAGATAATCTTTTTAATGTACTGTTGGATCCTATTAGCTAGGATCCTGTTGAGAATCTCGACATCCATATTCATCAGAGATACTGGTCTGAAATCTCCTTTTTGGTGGGGTCTTTGCCTGCTTTGGGGATCAGGTAATGCTGCCTTCATAAAAAGAGTCTGGAAGTTTTCCTTTTGCTTCTATTTTTTTAAATAGCTTCAGAATAGGTATTATTTCTTCTTTGAATGTTTGGTAGAATTCCCCAGGGAATCCATCAGGTCCTGGGCTCTTATTTTATGGGAGATTTTTGATCACTGCTTCAATCTCGTTACTAGATACTGGTCTAGTCAGGTTGTCAATTTCTTCCTGATTCAGTTTTGGAAATTTGTAGGTTTCCAGGAACACATCCATTTCATCTACGTTGCTTAACTTATTGGCCTATAACTGTTGATAATAATTTCTTTTTTTAAAAAAAGATTTTATTTATTTATTTGACAGACAGAGATCACAAGTAGGCAGAGAGACAGGCAGAGAGAGAGAAGGAAGCAGGCTTCCTGCTGAGCAGAGAACCTGATGTGGGGCTCAATCTCAGAACCCTGGGATCATGACCTAAGACGAAGGCAGAGGCTTTAACCCACTGAGCCACCCAGGTGCCCCTGTTGATAATAATTTCTGATGATTGTTTCTATTTCCCTGAGTTAGTTGTGATTTCTCCCTTTTCATTCATAATTTTATTAATTTGGGTCCTCTCTCTTTTCTTTTGGATTAGTTTGTCCAATTGTTTATCGATCTTATTGATTGTTTCAAAAACCAGCTTCTAGTTTCGTTGATGTGTTCTACTGTATCTCTAGTTTCTATCTCATTGATCTCTGCTCCAAATTAGAAAGCAATATGTAAAAAGGATTTGCATCTTTAAAAGAGAGATTATCAAAAATAGATTTAAAATACTATAACCCTAATAAAAAAATGAATAGAGGGGATATTCTCAAATTATTATAAATGAGATATAAACAAAACATACAGCATATAATTATACATAATGAAAATTTCAAGTTAAAAATAATGAGACTATTTTACTTAGAAAATTTGCCATTTTTAAAAGACAATAGTAAATGATAGAAAATATTCAGTAATAAACTAAAACACATTGCTAGTAAAAATGCAAATCAGGTAAACCCTTTTGGAAACCAATGTATATATAAAGAATCCATATCCTTCTTAGCATATATCCTAAGTATAGGTTAAGAAAAAAATTATCACAAAAAAAGTTCCAAACCTAAATATTTGACTATTGCAGAAACTAGGATGGAAAAACATAACTCAAAAAAATGTTTTCAGAAGTACTTAAGGTAGAACATACATGAAACATAAAATGAAAAATCCAAGATGTAAAACTATCTCACTTTTGTACCATACATGTAAATATCATTAAGTGAAAATAGATGAAATACAGATGATTCTAGAATTCAGTTTCATCTACTCAGGTCAAATAATAAATTTTGTTTTCAGGCCTAATCAGAATCATGCATTAGGAGCTATCAGAATAACACAGTGGCCAGTCATGCCCACATCCAAATTATAACACAGTTTTTTCTTATTCTTCATTTCAAGTTACATATGTGGTACTTCTTGTCAGTTTAGGAAATTTTCTCATTAGTTCTCCAGAAGAACTGACCTATCTAGTATCAGTAATCAAACTCAGGAACTAAAATAAAGCCATCAATTCTACTCTTAAACTTTATTCACAAATTAAGAAAGGAAACATCTAATTCAGCAGAAATTCAGCTCTATTACCAGCATGACTCTACTACCTGAATGATTATTTCTTTATCTACACAGGAAAAGGAGATTTAAAAAATCTTTCAATAAGGGACCTAGATAGTGTTACAAATAATTAGGCTGGAGGAAACATTTTAGTAAAAATTCAGAAAGGATATAATGTGATGTAATGATAGATCTAAAAAATCTGCAACTTAAAAACATGATCCAAGGAAATACCACTAGCCTATGTAGAGTGAAATTACCAGAGCAAATAAGAGTTAAGAAGTTTATAAAGCATTTCTATTTTTATGAAGTTCACAAGGACTTGTTTTGAGCTGGTAAATAGATACAAAAAAAAGTTTATTTCTGAGCTAAAGAGGCTCAAAGAAGTGAATTGGAGGCTAGGACAAGGAGTCAATAGGGAGAAAACATATCCATTAACACAAAGTACAATGGTAAATCAATTACCATTATCAAATACCAGAACTTTGGTTTTACATGTCTGGGGCAGTAACATCAGTAGATGTTACTACACTAATGATATAGAGTTTATTTTGGTGTCACACTAATTTTAATACCAATATAATGAAGTATATTTGCCCTCTGTTGGTAGATTCATAAAAGGTCTGAAGATATCAATTAAATTACTGCATTATGCCAGGGAAGTTATATGCTCAGACTGTAACTTTTTTTTAAGATTTTATTCATTCATTTGACAGACAGAGATCACAAGTAGGCAGACAGGTAGGCAGAGGGAGATGGAGAAGCAGGCTCCCTGCTGAGCAGAGAGCCCAATGCGGGCTTGATCCCAGGACCCTGAGAACATGACCTGAGCTGAAGGCAGAGGTGGCAGAGGTGCCACCCAGGCACCACAGACTGTAACTTTTTTACAATCACATTGGTACAAGAAAATGCTATTATTACTTTTTTAATAAACTCCACTCATCTTTGGATGATTCTCTCTCAGAAAACTTTTCTATTTTTCATTCGCACACTTTTCTCAAAGTTTTCACAAATCTTTTTACAAAACACTACCTCTTGGATTATTTTTCTTTGTACAACTTGGTAAAACAAAGACAAGGAAAGATCTAGTAAAATTTTCAACAGACAGTGGTTAAACAATAAAAACAACTATCTGAAAGAAAGGATGAAATGTTCAAGAGACAAATCCAAGTTCACTAAAATGAAAGATTCATGGAGTTCCAATATCCAAACACAAATATTGGTCATTCTGAATATGGTGAAAGAGAAGCAATAGGGCATGGGGAGAGGAAATGCATTTAATGTCTGCTATCCAACCAACACTTGTTAGATGATGCATACCCATTCTGTCATCCAGTTCTCACATAAGAAAAGTTATCATTTCCAAAATACAAATGCAGATCTAAATCTTACTAAAATGTGGTCAAGATCACATAGCTATTATGTAGATTTTTATTAAACCAGATTTTCAAACCCAAATCTAATCCTAAAGAGATTAAAATAAAATATGGGTCAGACAAAAGATTAAGAAAAAATATATGCATAGGGAAAGATACACACATTTTCCATTGTACAGTTTTAATATGTATAGACACATGTACATACACATACGTATATATGCGACATGTTTAATTTGGATTTACAAATAGATTTAAATGTTACAGGCACTTCTTAGAGAAAATTTTTAATACTCCAGATTTTGAAATAAGTTTAGACAAATGGATTACCTTTTCAGATTTCTTGTAATACAATTCACTTCATCTGAATGGACCATATACAATGAAACCTTTTAAATTAAATATTCCAAAACACAGACTAAAAAACTACTTCTCAAAAAACTGTCTTAGAAATCAGTGAATTTATCCTATAATACTTCTCCACTATTGAAATATTTTTTAATTTCTTTAAAGTGATAGAATACAGTAATTGAATACCTTGTATAGAACACTTTATTTATCAGAATTATTTATATTGGATTACTTCCCAACTGTTTTTATTACACTCCTATGATTTCAAACATCACAGAATCAAGGTTTTTTTAACCTTAAGATGATTTACTGAAATACAATTAACAGTGTTTTATTATTTTCAGGTGGACAATGATTAAAAAATTCTATACATTTCTCAGTGCTCATCAAGATAAGTATACAGCTGATGCTCTTTATTTTACTCACTCCCTGCAGCCCATTCCCTGGTGGCAGCCACCAGTTTGTTTTAGAGTCTTGTTTGTTTGTTCATATTTTTAAATTCCACAGATGAGTGAAATCATGGTATTTTTCTTTAACTATTTCAATTAGCATTATACCATCTAGGTCCCTCCATGTTGTTGCAAATGACAGGATCTCACTCATGTCTATTGTATCATTCTACTACTGAGTAATATTCCATTGTGCATATCACTTCCTTTTGCATTCATCAATGGACACAAGATGCTTCCCCGACTTGGCTATTTTATTCTTTTTGGTACAATTATAAATGGGATCGTTTTCTTAATTACTCTTTCAGCTACTTCATTGTTAGTGTAAAGAAATGCAACAGATTATATACAAAGTTTATATCCTGAAACCTTGCTTAATTCACTTATTGGATTGTATTTTTTGTTTTGTTTTGTTTTGTTTTTTGTAGAGTCTTTAGAGTTTGCTATAGATAGGTCATTTGCATATAGTGAAAATTTTACTTTTTTCTTAACAATTTGGATGTTTTTTGTTCCCTTTTTGTTTGATTGCTATAACTAAGACTTCCAGTACTGGGTTGAATAAAAGTGGTGAGAGTGGACATCCTTGTCTTCTTCCAGATCTTAGGGGAAAAGCTCTGTTTTTCACCATTGAGTATGATGTTAGCTGTGGATTTTTCACATATGGCATTTATTATGTTGAAGTATGTTCCCTTTAAACCTACTCTGTTGAGGGTTTTTTATCATGAATAGATTTTGTACTTTGTCAAATGCTATTTCTTGCATCTATTGAAATGATTATATGGGTTTTTTTGATCCTTTCTCTTATTAATGTGATGTACCACATTGATTTGTGAATACTGAAACACCCTTGCTCTCCTGGAATAAATTCCACTTGATCATGTTAAATGACTGTTTTAATGTAGTGGTAGATTTGGTTTGCTAATATTTTGTTGAGGATTTTTGCATCTATATTCATCAGAGATACTGCCCTGTAGTTTTCTTTAGTATCTATCTGGTTTTTGTAACTAGGGTAATGCTGACCTTGTAGAATTAATTTGGAAGATTTCCCTTCTTCTATTTTTTGGAAGAGGTCAAAAGTATACATTAACTCTTCTTTTAAATGTTTAGTAGAATTCACCTATGAAGCCAACTGGTCCTTCACTTTTTTGGTTGGGAGTTTTTTGAGTACTAATTCAATTTCATTGCTAGTAATGAATGGGTTGAAATTTTCTGTTTCTTCCCAGTTCTGTTTTGGAAGTTTGTATTTCCAGGAATCCATCCCTTTCTTCTAGGTTGCCCAGTTTGTTGCAATATAATTTGTCATAGCATTCTCTTATGATCCTTTATATTTCTGGGGTGTCACTTGTTATTTCTTTTTTTTTTTAATATTTTATTTATTTATTGAGAGAGAGAGATCACAAGCAGGCAGGCAGAGAGAGAGGAGAAGCAGGCTTTCTGCTGAGCAGAGAGCCTGATGTGGAGCTTGATCCCAGGACCCTGAGATCATGACCTGAGCTAAAGGCAGAGGCTTAACCCACTGAGCCACCCATGCACCCCATCACTTGTTATTTCTCCTCCTCCTTCGTTTAGGATTTTATTCAAGTTTTATTATTGAGGAATCTGGCTAAAAGTTTATCAATTTTGTTCATCTTATAGAACCAGATCCTGGTTTCATTGATCTGTTCTATTGTTTTTTTACTATTTCTGTTTTAATATTTATTATTCTCTTCCCTCTATTGGCTTTGGGCTTTGTTCTTTTTCTAGTTCCTTTAGGCTTAAGGTTAGGTGCTCTGAGAATTTTGTTTCTTAAGGTAGGCCTGTACTGCTGTAAACTTCCCACTTAAAACAGCTTTTGCTGCATCCCAAAGATTTTGGACCACTGTGTTTTCATTTTTCTTCCATGCATTAAAATTTTTTTTTCTTCGGGGCGCCTGGGTGGCTCAGTGGGTTAAAGCCTCTGCCTTCGGCTCAGGTCATGATCCCGGAGTCCTGGGATCAAGCCCCACATCGGGCTCTCTGCTCAGCAGGGAGTCTGCTTCCTCCTCTCTCTCTGCCTGCCTCTCTGCCTACTTGTGATCTCTGTCAAATAAGTAAATAAAATCTTAAAAAAAAAAAAATTTTTTTTTCTTCTTTGATTTCTGGGTTGACCCATTTATTATTATTTCATAGCATGTTAGCCTCCATTTATTTGTGTTCTTTCCCAGTTTCTTTCTTATGATTGATTTCTAGTTTTATACTGTTGTGGTCAGAAAAGATGCAGGATATTATTTCAATCTTTTGGAATTTCCTGAGACTGATGTTGTGGCCCAATATGTGATATATTCTGGAGAATGTTCTGTGCACACTGTAAAAGAATATATTCTATTTCTGGATGAAATGTTCTGAATATATTTGTTAAGTCAACCTGGTCTAATGTGCCATTCAAAGCCCCTGTTTCCTTGTTGATTTTGTCTGAATAATCTATTCTCATTGCTATAAATGAAGTGTTAAAATCTCATGCTTGTTTTATGTCTGCTGAACATAAGTTTGTCAAATGATTAAGTCGTACATCTAAACTATTATAACATTGCATGTCAATTATACTCAAAAAGGAACAAAATCACCTATTACATTACTCTCAATTTCTTCCTTAAAATCTCTTAATAGTTGCTTTATGAATTTAAGTGCTTCCAACATGGGTGCATAGATATTTAAAATTGTTATATCCTCTTACTGAATTGTTCCTTTAGGTGTTGGGTTTTGTTTTGTTTTGTTTTTTTAATGAACCATTTTCTTTGCAAAAAATTTTAAAACAGGAATATATATTTGGAATGATGTCAACAGTATTGGAATAAGTGGAGAGCTTTCAAGTTATTAGTTTTAAAGAACATTAATTTGAGAAAGTATTTTAGTTTTAAAAAATCAAAATACTGTTTTAGTCATACCTCATAGGATACTCATGAAATATTCATTGACATGAAAAATAATTCAAAATGAGGTAAATAAACTTATCTACAGAGTCCAGATGAGTATATGAGTAACTCAAAAAGAAAAAAAAAATTGTACCTAAGAGTGCAATGAATACTGAAGAAGTTCAAGTTGTAATGATCACATATAGATGGGAGAGTAGAATAAATTAGGGAGGAAAAATTTAGACATTATAATACTATACCCTAATGCTTATTTTGGAATGAAATCTTTCCATAATGAAAAGTAGATCTTAAAATTGGAACTCAAACAGGTCATCTGAGAATTAAGGGAACTGTAGGGATCACACAGAACTATAGGATAATGATTTAAGCATCATATCTAGATGATAGAAAAAGATTCTAAGAATTGAATTTAAGCATATATCCATATTCTTTATTAACTTACAATGTTATTTTATGGATGAGAACTTTTTGCTAAAATTATGAAGTATAAAAGGGTTATCAATACTTCAATCATAT
The DNA here is from genome assembly GCF_002288905.1 of Enhydra lutris kenyoni. Classification (NCBI taxonomy): domain Eukaryota; kingdom Metazoa; phylum Chordata; class Mammalia; order Carnivora; family Mustelidae; genus Enhydra; species Enhydra lutris. Next base: position 79,148,069 of record NW_019154085.1, on the reverse strand, counting down.
ATGCATTTAAGTTGTTTAGTGTCCATTGAGATTAAACTATTAGTAAAACAAATAATAAAACCATTTGGGATAAAAACAAGTACATTTCAGCAAATCACTCCTTGGGATTCATTTTCTTTTCTTCTCTTTTTCTAGTTCTTCTAAAGAACTTAATGATAAAAAATAACATAACAAAATACAAAATGAATTCCACTAAATGTTGATTTAGACATATTTTTAAAAACTAACAGTACTTCTTTCAAATAATTCATTAAACATTATAAATATGTATGAAAAAGTGACTGAGATGTAAATACACAACAGATTTTCATGGTATATAGCACATAAACATATTGAAAAACTTGGCATTGGGGATGGCAGACATAAATCAAAAATCCTAATCAGGGCATCCAGTTTATCTAATCATCCCAAGATTTTCCAGTTTAAGAGATTAAAATTATCAATGGTATTTTTTTCTTTAAACAGTGTTGAGATAAGATGGATATAATTTAATATATATTTTAAGTTTTTTGCTTTTGTGTAGGTTCCTAATTTTGGGGTATCAACATTATTAGAGTATAAGTCTTTGGGTATTTTGTTGTGGTGGTCTTTTTTTTTTTTTTAAGATTCATTTATTTATTTGAAAGAGAAAGAGGAAAAGAGCAAGCAAGAGCACACACAGAGGGGCACAAGATAGAGAATCCAAGCAGACTTCCCACTGAGCTCGGAGCTCAATGGGGTGCTCTATCTCACAATCCATGAGATCATGACCTGAGCCAAAAATCGAAGAGTCAGACACTTACCCAACTGACCCACACAGGGACCCCTACAATATGTCTTCGTATGAACATATACATTCATTTCTCTAGGTAAATAGCCACAGGTGGAACAGCTTTGTCATAATGCAAGTGTCTGTTTGACTTTTCTATTGTTACATTTTTAGTTTATATTTTCTAACAAATTTTAATAACACTAAATTGATGAATAACTAATATTCATTTAGCATTATTGAATGACATTATACCTTGGAAAGTCTGTTCTATTTTGGACATTCTAAATATGAATGTTCTAACCAGATAATACTGAAGGGTTTCAATTATTTTGAACTTCAGACTTAGAAAGTTGTAGAAAGGGTGCAAAAAATATCCTTATATCACTGCCCCAGTCTTAACATCCTACATAACTTTAGTGTACTTATCAAGAACAAGAAATTAACTTTGGTACAATATAGTAATTAAGATTTCATTTTAATTTCACCAGTTTTTTCATTGATAACCTTTCCTAATTTAGGAGCTTATATAAAATTCCACATTACACTCAGTTGTCCTTTCTTCTTAGATCCCATTTGGGTTTCTTTTAAAGTTTTCCCATGATTAGAACAGATTATACATGATTATACATGTCTGGCAATATTTCCATAAAATTTGGTGTATCTTTTTAGGACAAGAAGAAAATCTGTTTTCTAAAATGTTTGTAGCATTTTACATCCCCATAATCAGTGACATAAGCAGCCTTAGTTTTAACTTTTTTAGGGGCATATGGTACTATCTGTGATGGTATGTTGAACATTGTTTCTTGTGCTAGGTCTGCTTTGATGAAATGTGTTCAAATCCATTTTTAACCGAGTAATTTTCCTCTAACAAGAGGTGAGAGTTCTTTGTACGTTTTAAACAAATTCTTTGTTGGATATACATTTTGCAAATAATTTCTCCTAAGCTGTAGCTTAGTATGTGGTAACAAAGTGACTTTATCAGTAAGTGGTTAAAAAGGCAGAACCACCCTCCCCAGAATTTTGGGGAGATAATCACATATGTAAAACAAACAAACAAACAAAAAACAATTAAACTATGGCTTTTCAATAATTATGCTATTAACTTGGGTGAATAAACTTTCCAAGTTTCCTGACATTCTATCAGGGTAACTGAACCAATATGCATTTCCAACTGTGTTAGATAAGAAATTAGCATTTTCTTCCTCACATTACTTCAACTATGTTCATATGTTTGTGCCTTAAACACTTCAGATGTAATGCATTCTATCCACATTATAGGCCTATTTAGTGACCTTGAGTTTATTTGAACCATAATGTTTTAAGTCAATTAAGCATATATGAGATCTGGAATGAGAGGAAATACACAAACTAGCCAAGCTGCTGCTGTTTTATACTACTATACCATGCTGTTCCCTCCTGGGTGATTATTATCTCATTAACTTTTAAACCAGTTTGGAAATAATTTACTCAGAATTTAACCTTAATTAAACATTATTTAGGGTCACTAATATTGGGAACAACCCTTATTTAAATTTCAACTTTTAGAACTCTACCATAATAAGACAGAAATCATTTATTTTGTAAGGGAAGAACATGGCCTACGGTGATTACTAAGATGGATATAAACAAACTCCTGAGATTTTTCATGGCATTCATTGCAAGGCATCACTTACTTGGCCCAACAGCCTGATTTTTCATTAAACAATGCATTTGCTACTAGGATGGAAGGCATTGTTTCCTATTATATTCCTAGGATATTCCTAGTGACAAGCCATCACTAGTTAGATTTAGGGCCCAGGATTAACCAAGTCAAAATCAGAGAATGAATCCAGGGGACGATGCTAGTATTCAGGATCAGTGGATATAGAAAGACAAAACTGGAATGAAGGTCAAAGGATGCAATTTGTAAGGGTATCAGAAGAGATCAGTAGTAAAGCAGTGTAAACATGAATTATTTAAGCTTAGATGGGAAGATTACTTTTATACAGTTTGAAATATTAGTATCCAGTAGGAAGGTCATTTTAATCTGAGGTCACTGTGTAAGGATGAAAAAGTCTGTATAGTAATCCAAACCACAAGGCATGGTGATACAAACTGTAGAGGGGCAAGGATATGGAATCTGATACAATATACTTCACTACTGTCATGTCACTAAGAAAGCTATTTCACCTGTCTGTTGCCTCAGTTACACATTTTGCATTCAAAACAATGAAAATATCTTAATTTAATAAAAATAGAAGTTTAAAGCAGGTAATCTATTAATATTTCCTCCAGCTCAATTAAATCTTAAAATAGCAATAAATGGAAACTCATACAGCCATGTAAAGCAATTCTGATTGCTTGAAATGTTCATAATTTTAAACACATAATTTTAAAAAATAAAATTTGGGGACACCTCAGTGGCTCAGGCAGTTAAGCATCTGCCTCTGGCTCAGGTCATGATCCCAGGGTCCTAGGATCGAGTCCTGCATCAGGCTCCTTGCTCAGCAGAGCCCCTGCTTCTTCCTCTGCCTTCTGCTCCCCCTGCTTGTGCTCTTTCCCTCTCTGACAAATAAATAAAATCTTTTAAAAATTTTTAAAAATAAAATTTTAACAACAGTACCATTAATCCCCTCTAAGCAATGGTATCATAGGTGCCCTTCATTTAAATCTTATACTTCTCTCCATTGCTATCTCTTTTTGGAAATTAGAAAAAAAAAAAAAAAACAAGCACTTTAAAAAGGGAAAAAAGAGGGGTACTTGTGTGGCTCAATCAGTTAAGCAGCTGACTATTTCAGCTAAGGTTATGATTTCTTGGATCATGAAATCAAGCCCTGCCTCAGGCTCTATGTTCAGCAGGAAGTCTGCTTGAGATTCACCCCTCCTGGGTCCCCCTGGCTTCCCCTGGGTCCCTCTCAAATAAATCTTTTAAAAAATAAAAAGGGAAAAAAGAAACTCAGTACCAGAACCTTCTGGGGCATTAATAAATTTGGAATTAAAACCTGGGCAAGTGATACTGATTTTTTACTAGATATAGACCCTAAGATACTGCTATTCACTTTTGGCTTCACTTTGTCATCATTTAAAGGAGCTCATAAGAAACATCCCTACCTCAATCTCACTCTGTAGGACCGCAATTTCAATGGTCTGGTATATGGCCCAAACACTTGCCTTAAAAACAAAACAAAACAAACAAACAAACAACAACAACAACAACACCAAAAGCTCTCCAACGATTCTAGTGTATAGCCAAGACTGAACAATAGGTCTCTGATATAAAGCTAAGAATTAGTATTAACTGAGATGAGATACCTTTGGACAAAAGAACTAGAATTTTCTGGTAATAAAAGTAACATTTTAGAAAATTTAGTATCTCAGAATTATCCAATCTCCATAGACCAAGAATTCTGTTAAAAGAAAAATAATTTTTATTACATGCTGGGAAATTGGATATTGTATTACAATCCCATTTTTGAAAAGGAAATAATGACATCAAAAATAGGAGACTTCCTATAGAAGGGAATCATCTGTAACTAAAGGAATAGGCACCATGCACATCACCAGGATCTATAGAAGTATCATTTACTGAGGCAATTTTTCATATAATTTATAATAAGTTTATATATAATTATATATATAATTATATAATATATATTAATTAATTATATTTAATATATTAATTATAATATATCATGATATATATAATATATATATCATGATATATTATATATATACATGATAATAATGATATATTATATATCGTGATATATTATAATTGATATATTATATAATATAATATATATATTATATAATATATAGTTATATATATAATATATATATAATTATATATTATATAATATATAATAATAATAATAATATATAATTATATATATATATATATATATAATTTATAAGTAAGTGTCATTTATGGAGGCAATTCTCCATATAATTTCCTTCTCTCCGCTAGTCACTCCAGTAAGCTGGAGAAAAAATTTTTTTAAGAAAAGACCTATCACCTAATGTACAAAAGGAAATATCCCAAACAAGATTAAGTTGGATCTTCTGTGAGCTTACTTTAGAAATGACCCTTTTCCCTGTTGCAGTTTGCTGCCTGCCCTTCAATGTAAACTTCCGTGGTTCTCTTGCTATCAGACTGTTTTACTACAAGACACTATCTTTACCCAGCTGAAATCAAATTTTAATATTGGTACAAATTTTGTGGAATATGTTTTACATAACTAAAAACAATCATAAAAAGAAAGAAAAATCAATCTGAAAGATAATATTTAATCAAATGGGTCAGAGAGAAAAGAAATAGGTAGGTGAGGAAATAAGAACAGATCTGTGGGTGGGAGATGCCTGAGGGGCTCAATCAGTTAAGCACCTGACTCTTAATTTCAACTCAGGTGATAATCCCAGGGTCCTGGGATTGAGCCCCACTTCAGCTCCATGCGCAGCTTGGAGTTTGCTTGTCCCTCTGTCCCTGCCCTTGCTCATGCTCACACTTACACTCTGTCTCTCTCTCAAATAAATAAGATTTTTAAAGGAAGAATATATCTGGAAGGCTGACTAATCCAGGGCAGATACATTTCGTATATACTTTGCAGAAAAGAGCATGGAGTTTTCCGTGGAGAATTGTTTAGTAAGATAGGAATACGGATTCTTAGTTGTGTTGGCCAGGGTTCTCCAGAGATATAAAACTCATAGGAGTTAGCTTTCACCTCTCTCCATATTTAAGATTTGTATTTGGATCACCCTCAATAGGAAGGGCAGTCTGCTTTCTTCAGTCCAATTCAAATGCTAACACCCAGAAGTCATGTTTAACCTGGTCATCCCTTGTCACAGTCAAGTTACTACATTAAATTAACCAACACATCTCGCAAAGATAAAGACATAGACTGTGGAGGATCTTAATTTGTTCCAGGATTTCTGGGGTTTATTCTTCTTCCATAGGGAAAAAACCAGAGGGCTTTGAGTAGCATAGGACTTTCACTAGATTTTTAGTGATTGTGCCAGCTCCTGGACTGAGAATGGACTGGAGGAGGGCATGATTAATTTAAGTAGATGTTTTATAAAGCAGTTGTTTTCACCTAGGTAAAATATAATAATGGCCAATAATAGAGTAGCAGTTTTATTTCTCATTCTTTCTTTGTACTTTCTAATCTAGGCATAATTATTGCCTTTTAACAGATAAAATATTTCAAGCCTCAGTGTCCTTAACTTACAAATATCATAATGAATATGTTAATAACTTTGGTATATATAAGATAATTGATAATAAAAGTAGCTAAAAATGAATACCATATTTACCTAACACCATAATTCATTCATTTTTCTTCAATCAAAATATTTCATCAACATATATTCAACAGTCACCATTCACAGTTCTCCATGCCAGGAACTTGGAAAAATAAAAATGAATGAGAACTTTGCTCTCGAGTGCTTAGTAAGTCTAGTCTTTTTGTCATAGGAATTCTTACCTTATAGGTTGCTAATTTTGAGTTACTTTCATAAGATAACATATGCTTCCTGTTTATTGAGTAACAAAGGTTTTACTTAGAAGCTCTGCAGAATGTATTAAAGCAGCATTCTACACATATTTTGTGCCAGGTGTTCTACATTACTAAACAGACACTCTCCATATGTTCTTTGAGGTTATTCCAGACTGAACAGATCCTAAAATGCTATAGTTAAATAATTTATAGATAGAATGGCTATTGACTTTAGATGCAATATAATTTAAAGGAGTTGTATTTTTAAGCATAAAATAGCAAATACAGCATGTCAGAATGTAGAATTGATAAATCTTTTACTGATAGGTAACTATAATGTAGTTAGAAGATCAATTTCCAAAAAAATTTAATGTATTAATTCATCTCTAAGAAAACATTTCCTCCTTACCATTTTTATAATTTCCCTATGATCTTATTCCCAGTATGCAGCCCTCCTTCCATCTCTAAATAAGCAGAGCCTATACCTTCAATAGTAATCTAACCTTCTTACCTTTTACTTTAGAAAACAGATTTAAAGGAATTTACATAATGAGAATTTCTTCTTTGTGAAGAACTATTGATATGAATTGTGTCCCCCAAATTTCATATATGAAGTCCTTAACTCCAGTATCCCACTACATGGCTTATTTGGATATAGAGCTACTATAGATGTAATTCGTTAAAATGGGGTCATTAGAGTGGGTCCTAATCAATCTGGATCATGTGGCTTAAAAAAAAATCTATCACGTGGCTTAAAAAATTGTGATTATCATGTGATTGGTAACCTTATAAAGATGTAAAATTTGAACACAGACACATACACACAGGGAGAATGCCATGTGAAAATGGAAGGCAGAAATCAGGTGATTCTTCTGCAAGACAAGGAATGCCAAAGCTTGCCAGCAAACCACCCAAAGCTGAAGGAGAGGCATGGAATAGATTTTTCCTGCTGGATGTCAGAAGAAAGCATTTCTTCTGACACCTGAATCCTGACTTCTAGCTTCTGAAACCATGACACAACAAATTTGTTGTTTAAGCCACTCAGTTTATGGTATTTTGTTATGGTAGCCCAAGCAAACTAATACAGGAATGAACTATAAATAAAGTATCAGCCATTCTACTTATATTTTATTTGCTAACTCTCCTAGGCAGTAAATCTCATAGAATTTAACTATTCCATTTAATAGTAATGCTAACAGGTTACATATGAAAATAAAAAGTAAAAAAAAAATAATCAGCACTTAATAAAGTCTATTCCATAGAATACTAATTCCATAGAATATTGCAGGCATTAGGTAAAACAAACCAACCAACCTTTGGACAGTAAATTACTTGGGGAAGCACTAGGTTATACTAAACCAGAATTCTGTTACAGGATTCATACCTATAAATTCTTTTAAAAAAATAAAAATATTTTACAGCTCTTCTGAATTATGTGTTTTTTTTTAAGATTTTATTTATTTATTTGACAGGCAGAGATCACAATTAGGCAGAGAGGCAGGCAGAGAGAGAGAGAGAGAGAGGAGGAAGCAGGCTCCCCACTGAGCAGAGAGCCTGATGTGGGGCTCGATCCCAGGACCCTGAGATCATGACCTGAGCCGAAGGCAGAGGCTTTAACCCACTGAGCCACCCAGGCACCCCCAGAATTATGTGTTCTGTCCATTAAAATCTTCAATACTTTAATACAAAGGAGTTTATTATAAAATGTGTGTATGAATATATACACACATAAACATATATGTATGCACATATGTTTTATCAAATAAGGCTAGAAAAAGTGTTATATAAAGAACATGTATTTCTTAAATCTTCTAATAAAAACCAGTATTACATAGACACACTAATCTAAAGTACAAGCAGGATATCCACTTTTAGTAATGGGTGACTATGTCATTTGCACCAACCCTCCACTGAAGGCAAGTACATAAGAAAGATGAGCATAAAAATATATATTCTCTAACCATCCAAGTGCTAAGAGCTAAATAGCATCAAAGTGGACACCTACTGGATCAAGATCCAAGAAAAGACAGGAAGGAATGCAAGGAGGTAAACCTGAATTTTTAGGTCACATTCTCTCAGAGGTTTCCATTCAAATACAGTGACTTCAAATAAGAGCAGTGGTTCTAAGAGTCTTGATATCTTGGGAGACAACAGTTGTCTAGTGTCTACCTAGGGTGGTATCTCTCCTACACTTACTTCTACATATACTGAGGTGGAACTCAAAGGACTTCATCCAAGAAAAAAGGGCAACTTCACGCAAGTAGAATCAGATTAAAAAATAACACTGTTTTACATACATGGGAACAACATGCAAATGGTAACCAACATTCTTTAGAAACACAGAGACAGCAGAACATCTTTAAAGTCTTGAAAAAAAAAAAAACTGTCAACCCAAAATTCTATATCAAATTATCAAAAGTAATTAACATTATCAAAAATAAGCTAAAAGAATGTATTGTGTAAATGCTTGAACTACAATAAGTGCTAAAGAAATTCATTAAATAGGTAAGAGACTATTACAAACAACTGTATGCTATTAGGTAACTTGTGGAGAATGGACAAATTCCTCTAAAAATACAACTTACCAAAACTTGAACATGATTAAGTTATTTTATATCTTAATGGCTGTATATGGGGTGCCTGGCTGGTTGCATGGTGGGGCATGCAACTCTTCCCTGCCCCCGCACCAAAAACATGCAACTCTTGATCTCAGGGTTGAGTATGAGCCCCATGCTGGGTGTAGAGATTACTTAAAAATAAAATCTTTTAAAAAAATCTTAATGGCTGTACAAATAAAACTGATTCATAAATATAATTACTTTAAAAATCTTCATTTGTGAAAGCTTTTGGGCCTGATGCCTTCTTTCTGAATTCGATAAATGAAAGTAAAGAAAGAATACAATTTTATACCAATGCATTCAAAAAATAGTGTAAGCCATTTAACAGCTTGTTTTATTAGGCTAGCATAATGCTGATAAAAACTAAGACATAGTCAAGGAAAAAAATTACAGAGCAACATTCCTCATAAACATGGACAAAAAAGTAACATTTGTAAATGACAAACAATATAGACGAGGATGGTAGATTAGGACTACGTGGAGTTTCAAAGAGACTATGGACTCTGAAAAACAAACTGAGAGTTTGGGGGGATGGGTAATCCTGGGGGTGCATATTAAGGAGGGCACATGTTGCATGGAGCACTAGGTATGGTACATAAACAATGAATCTTCGAAAAAAATTAAAAATTTTTAAATAAAAAATAAAAGGTGGTTAAAGTAAAGCATTTGAAAAATCTAGTTTGTCACATTAACAAAGAAAAAAAAGATTTTTCACATATTAAAAAAATCACTTAAAGTTCAATTCCTATTCATGTTTAAGAAAAACAAACTCAGTGACTACAAGGAACTGAATCTGATGAAAAACATCTACAAAAAGTTTATAACTAATATACTTCATGGAGAAATGAACGCTTTTACTCTAAAATTGAGACAAGTAAAGATGGCTTCCCCTAAGTTCAAAACAGCCTTCATCACTTCCATTTAATATTCTATTCAAAGCTGTAGTAAGTTCATTAGGGCAAATAAATAGGAAAAAAATTAAAATTGTTCTCATTCAGAAACATGACAGCCTCTGTTAAAAAAAATTTAATGAGTTTATTAGAAAAAAAATACTAGATGTAATAAATGAACTTCCTAAGTGTCAAAGATACAAAGCAAATTCTCAACAAGATCCTAGCTAATAGGATCCAACAGTACATTAAAAAAATTATCCACCATGACCAGGTGGGATTTATCCATGGGATGCAAGGGTTGTTCAACATTCGCAAATCAATCAATGTGACAGAACAAATCAATAAGAGAAGAGAGAAGAACCATATGGTCCTCTCAACTGATGCAAAGTAAATATTTTCAATCCATTTTAATTGTATGTATCTGCAGTAAACAATTAGAAATTGAATTTAATAAACTTTTGCAGTTAGAAATACTTAGGAATGAACTTAACAAAAGAAGTACAAGAGTTGTATGTTGAAAACTGTAAAGCAGTGCTGAGAGAAATTAAAGGCCTAAAAAAAATGGAGATGTGTATTACATTCATGGATTGGAAGACTGAATATCATGATAAAAATTCTGCTCAAAGTGATATTTTTAGAAAACCTCTTTCTATGACTTACTTCATTTAACATCATACCCTCTTGGTCCACCCATGTTGTTGCAAATTGGCAGATCTTATCTTTATGGCTGAGTATTATTTCAATGTATGTATATACCACACCTTCAAAGTCAATATTCTAATTGGCATTTTTGGAGGAAGCTGGTAAATTGCTATCAATATTTATATGAAAATGAGAAGAATCTAGAATAGCCAAACTCTTCTTTAAAAAGAACAGAGTTGTATCACTCACATATTCTGCTTTCAAAACTTTTTTTCAGTTTATATATTATTTTAATTGTGTTATGTTAGTCACCATAAAATACACCATTAGTTTTGGATAGAGTGTTCCAAGATTCATTGTGTATGTACACCAACCAGTGCTCCATGCAATACGTGACTTCCTTAATACCCACTACCTCAGATTGTTTCTCAGAGTCCACATTCTCTCATGGTTCGTCTCCCCCTCCAATTTGCCCCAACTCACTTTCTTAAAGCTAAAATAATCAACAAAGTGTGGTGTTCACACAAGGATGGACTTAGGAAGCATTAAGACAGAAGAGTTCAGAAACAGACCCTACATAAAATGGTTAGTTCATATTTGACAAAAGTGCTAAAGCATTTTAGTGGGGGAAAAGAATATTTTTCTAAATAAATAGTTCTGGAATAACTTCATGTATGTATAAAAAGAAAATCAACCTCTATCTTATTCCATGTAAAAATTATAACTCAAAATGGATCATAGAACTAAATATAAAAGCTACAACTGTTATACAGAGGGCTAAAAGTATCTTGACAATTTCATATAGCCAAGATTTCTTGGGATCATAGAAAAAAGATAGTAATAAATAATACTTCATCAAAACCATCTTTGCTTTAAAAGACATTGAGCTGCAGTTTTTCCAGTTTGAGATGGTGATGTAGGAAGAATGTGAAATCCCTCCTCCACAAAACACACCAAATTATACCTATTAATAAAACAGTTCCTTCTGAAGAACTGAGAGATGACTAAACAGCTACTGACCAACAAATGATAGATATACCAGCAAGAAACAGGACCCATCATGGTTTTAAAGAGTAACAAGCAGGAGCACTTGAATGGCTCAGTAGGTTAAGCATCTGCTGATGGCTCAGGACATGATCCTGGTCCTGGCACTGAGCCCAATCATCAGGTTCCCTGTTCAGAGGGGAGTCTGCTTCTCTCTCTCCCGAGTGCCCCCCCAAACTCATGCTCACTCTAATAAATCTAAAAAAAAGATTTTTAAATAGTTACTAACATATACAGCTAAGCTCCAACTAGCCAGTAAAATTCACCCAGCACACACAATCTGCATAGAAAACACCATACACTTGATCACTCCCCTTCAAGTTTAGAAGTCACCATTTCTCCTAATCCATCAAAAGAAACAAAGGAAGTAAAAGGGGGAGACAGAACAATATACTCCAAAAGAAAGAACAAGGAAAAAAACTCGGAAAAAGAACTAAATGAAACAGAGATCAGCAATATGTCTAATAAAGAACTGAAAAGTAATGATCATTCAGTAATTATCATTAAGATACCCAGGAGGCTTCTAAAAAGAGTGGAAAAAATAAATGAGAACTTCAATTGAGAGATAGAAAATATTAAAAAGAACCAGAGTTGAATACAACAACCAAATTAAAAAACACCCTAGGGGGAACAAACAATAGATTAAGAGATTAGAAGAACATATTGACAACCTGTGAGATGGGGTAATGGAAAGCACACAAGCTTCACAGCAAAAAGAGAAAAAAAAATTTTAAATGAGGAAAGATTAAGAGAGCTCTTGGATAACATCAACTGAAGAGTTACCATATAGGGATCATAGAAGAAGAGAGAAAGATGTACAGAATTTATTTGAAGAAATAATAAATGAAAACTTCCCTAACCTGGATAAGGAAATAGACCTCCAAATCCAAAAAGAACAGAAAGTTCCAAAATAAGATGAAACCAAGGAACCACACCACAGTACATAATTAAAATGTCAAAGGTTAAAGATAAAGAGAGAATCTTGGGGTACCTGGGTGGCTCAGTAGGTTAACCCTCTACCTTTGGCTCAGGTCTGATCCCCTGATCCTGGGATTAAGCCCAGAATCCAGCTCTCTGCTCAGCAGGGAGCCTGCTTCTCCATCTCCCTCTATCTGCTGTTCTCCCTGCTTGCTCTCTCTCCCTCTCGCTCCCTCGCCAAATAAAATCTTTTTTTAAAAAAGAGGGGGAAAAAAGAGACTCTTAAAAGCAGAGAAAGAAGAGAATCTTAAAGAGAGACATGAAATGTTACCTACAAGGGAAAAGCTATAAAGCTATCAGCTGATTTTTCAGCATAAACTTTGCAAGCCAGAAGCAAGTAGCATGATATATATTCAAAGTGCTTTAAAAAAAAACCCTACAACTGAGAATACTCTACCTGTCAAACTTATCATTCAGACTTGAAGGAATGATAAAGAATATTCTAAACAAAAAATAAAGGAGTTTATCACCACAAGTTAGCCTTAAAAAAATGTTAAAGGGACTTTAAATAGAAAAGAAATGGCCATAGTTAGTCATAAGAAAAATATGAATAAAGAGGTGAAATATGATTATATATACACAAAATGTGGAGACGGGAGTAAAAATAATGGGTAGAAGAAAAACAAAGATTTAAGTTTTATTTAACATGTACTTGAACTTATATGATGATCACATTAATATGGACAGCTATTTACTTAATATGTTACATATGACCTTCCTGGTAATCACAAAACAAAACCTATGATAGATACAAAAATAAATAAATAAAAATAAACATATAGATATTCATGGTCACAAAGAAAGAGCAAGAAGTTGGAGGAGCAAGATGGCAGAGCAGTAGGACACCTAAATTTAGTCTGGTCCCAGGAATTCAGCTAAATGCTTCTCATACCATTCTCAACACCTACAATCTCAATAGGAGATCAAAGAAAAGAATAGCAGCAATTCAATGATCAGAAAAGCAGCCACATTCTGGAAGGTAGGAAGTGCAGAGAAGTGAATCCAAGGTGATTTGGGGGAAGATAGGCCATGTGGGGAGGGAACCTCCATCAACTGGCTACCAGCAAGTGATAGAGCAGTGAAGCACAAAATCAGAACTTTTAAAAGTCTGCTCCTCTGAGGGATGTTGCTCCAGTGGCTAAGCAGGGGGCTGGAACCCTTGCCATGAGTGTGGTTTCTGGACCCTGGGATTATAGGAAGACCAGGAGTTCCTGAGTATGGAAGAGCTCCCAAGTATCAGAGAGGGGAAGCTGGCTGTGAAGACAGAGCCAGGGAGTGGGCTCTTAGCTTGGATTTGCCACAAGCCATGATTTGTGGCTCAGTTGGGCCACTACTCTTCAAGCAGGGACCCAACAAGTGGCAGATCTGGGGAGACTCCCCTTCCTCCCCTGGAAGGAGTTACATGAAAGCACACTGGAGGAATCTGCTGGGTTTGGAAACTCCAAACGGGTTCCTATGCAAGAGATAGAAACCCGCAGTGACAGACCAGGTAAACACGGAGTACAGCCAGAGACCACAGAAACAGGAGTGACTGGCAGCTTTTAATCTGAGGGCTTACTGAGGAGTGGATCCCTGAGTTCTTGCTCTTCTGGGGCCATAGATCAGGAGGCTGCCATTTTCATTCTTGTCTTCCAAAACTGTATGGAAAGCTTTCCAGGAACAAAAGCATCTGAGAGCAAACCTGAGCAGATTATTTAGCCTGGACCCTGGCAAGGGCAGTGCAATTCTGCACTGGGCAAAGGAATTTGAGAATCACTGCAACAGACCCCTCCCCCAGAAGATCAGGAAGAAAATCCAGCCAAGACCAAGTTTATCAATCAATGAGAACTGCAAAACCTCAACACTAGGGTAATACAGCACATCGAATTCATGGCTTTTTTTCCATGTTTCTTTAGTCTTTCTAATTTTTTAAGTTTTCTTTTCTTCTTTTTCTATTTTCTTTTATTTTTCTTCTTTCATTTTTCAACCATCTTATCAATTCCATTTTAAAAATCTTTCATTTTCATTTTTACAGTCATATTCTATCCCTTCATTATATGTAAACTTAATTTATGTGTGTGTGTATATATATATATATATACATATATATATATATTCTTTCTTTAAAATTTTGGTATACAGATTCTCCAAATGGACCTAAATATACCCTAAATCTAGGGTATGGCTTTGTTCTTGTCTCCCACCTGATCACATTCTTTCTTCTTTTAATTTTTTCCACCAAATTATTTTATCAATTCCTTTTTTAAAATCTTTTTTAATTTTCAACTTTACATGCATATTCTATCTCTTGATTTTCTTCTAGCAGATCAAAATACACCCAAAATCTAGGGCATGGCTCTGTTCTATTCATCATCCTGATCATGTTCTTTTTTTTTTTCCCCTTTCTACCACCTCCCCCCATTTTGAGTCTCTGAATTGTTTAGTATATATTTTTCTGGGGTCATTGTTCCCTTTTAGCATTTTGTTCTCTCATACATCATTCTTCTCTGGACAAAATGACAAGGCAGAAAAACTCATCTCAAAAAGAACAAAAGGCAGTACTGACTGCTAGGGATCTAATCAATACAGACATTAGTAAGATGTCAGAACTCGAATTCAGAATAATGATTATAAAGATGCTAGCTACACTTCAAAAAAGCATAGAAGATACTAGAGAATCCCTTTCTGGAGAAAGAAAATCCCTTTCTGGAGAAATAAAAGAATGAAAATCTAACCTAGTTGAAATCAAAAAAGCTATTAATGAATCAAAACTCAAGACTCTTACTGCTAGGATAAATGAGGCAGAAGAAAGAATGAATGATTTAAAAGACCAAATGATGGAGAATAAAGAAGCTGAAAAAAAGACAGACAACTACTGGAACACGTGGGGAGAATTCAAGGACTAAGTGATACCATAAAACAAAACAATACTAGAATACTTGGGATCATAGAAGAAGAAAGAGAGAGGGGGGCAGAAAGCATATTAGAGCAAATTATAGCAGATAACTTCCCTAACATGGGGAAGGAAACAGGCATCAAAATCCAGGGGGCACAGAGAACCCCCTCAAAAGCAATAAAAGTGGGTCAACACCCCATTATCTAATAGTAAAATTTATGTGTCTCAATGACAAAAAGAAAATCCTGAAAGCATCTCAGGACAAGAAGTCTGTAACCTACAACAGCAGAAACATTAGATTGGCAGCAGACCTATACACAGAGTTCTGACAGGCCAGGAAGGACAGGCATGATATAGTCAGAACACTTAACAAGAAAAATGTGCAACCAAGAATACTATATCCAGCTAGACTGTCACTGAAAATAGAAGGAGAGATAAAAAGCTTCCAGGAAAAACAAAAATTAAAGAATTTGCAAACACCAAACCAGCCCCACAGGAAATACTGAAAGGGGTCCCCTAAGCATAGAGACAGCCTAAAAGTAACACAGACCAGAAAGGAACAGAGACAATATACAGTAACAGTCACCTTACAGGCAATACAGTGGCACTAAATTCATATCTTTCAATAGTTACCCTGAATATAAATGGGCTACATGCCACAATCAAAAGACACAGGGTATCAGATTGGATTTTAAAAAAATCAATTGAGGGGCACCTGGGTGGCTCAGTTGGTTAAAGCCTCTGTCTTCAGCTCGGGTCATGATCTCAGGGTCCTGGGATCAAGCCCCGCATCGGACTCTCTGCTCAGCGGGGAGACTGCTTCCTCCTCTCTCTCTGCCTGCCTCTCTGTCTACTTGTGATCTCTATCTGTCAAATAGATAAATAAAATCTTTAAAAAAAATCAATTGATATGCTGTCTGCAAGAGACTCATTTTAAACCCAAAGACATCACCAGATTTAAAGTGAGGGGGTGGAAAACTATGTACTATTTTAATGGACATCAAAAGAAAGCTGGGGTGCCAATCCTTATATCAGACAAATTAGATTTTAATCCAAAGACTATAATAAGAGATCAGGAAGGACACTAGATCATAATTAAAGGGTCTATCCAACAGAAGATCTCACAATTTTATATATCTATGCCCCTAACATGGGACCAGCCAATTATATAAACCAATTAATAACAAAATCAAACAAAAACACTGACAATAATACAATAATAGTAGGGGACTTTAACACCCCCTCATTGAAACAGATCATCTAAGCAAAAGACCAAGGAGGAAATAAAGGCTATAAGTGACACACTGGACCAGATGGGCTTCATAAATAAATTCAGAACATTCCATCCCAAAGCAAGGAAATACACATTCTTCACCAGTGCACATGGAACGTTCTCCAGAATAGATCACATCCTGGGTCACAAATCAGGTCTCAAGAAGTACCAAAAGACTGGGATCATTCCCTGCATATTTTCAGAACACAATGCTTTGAAACTAGAACTCAACCACAAGAGGAAACTTGGAAAGAACTCAAATACATGGAGGCTAAAGAGCATCCTACTAAAGAATGAATGGGTCAACCAGGAAATTTAAGAAGAATTGAAAAAAAAATTCATGGAAAAAATGAAACTGAAAACACAACTGTTCAAAATCTTTGGGACACAGCAAAGGAGGTCCTAAGAGGAAAGTATATAGCGATACAAGACTTTCTCAAAAAACAAGAAAGGTCTCACCTATACAACCTAACCCTACACCTAAAGACGCTGGAGAAAGAACAGCAAAGGAAGCATAAACCGAGCAGGAAAAGAGAAATAATAAAGATCAGAGCAGAAATCAATGAAATGGAAACCAAAAGAACAGTGAACAGATCAACAAAACTAGGAGCTGGTTTGTTGAAAGAATAAGATTGATAAACCCCTGGCCAGACTTAACAAAAACAAAAAAGAAATACCCAAATTAATAAAGTCATGAATGAAAGAGGAGAGATCACAACCACTGCCAAAGAAATACAAACAATTGTAAACACATTACAAGTAACTATATGCCAGCAAATTAGATGATCTGGAAGAAATGGATGCATTCCTAGAGATGTATAAACCACCAAATCCAAACCAGGAAGAAATAGAGAACTTGCACAGACCCATAATCAGTAAGGAGATTGAAGAAGTCATCAAAAATCTCCCAACAAACAAGAGCCCAGGGCCAGACAGCTTCCCAGGGGAATTCTACCAAACATTTAAAGAAGTATTAATACCTATTCTTCTGAAACTATTCCAAGAAACAGAAATGGAAGGAAAACTTCCAAACTCATTTTATGAAGCCAGCATTACCTTGATCCCAAAACCAGACAAAGACACCATCAAAAAGGAGAATTACAGACCAATATCCATGATGAACACAGATGCAAAAATTCTCACCAAAATACTAGCCAATAGGATCTAACAGGCCATTAAAAGGATTATTCACCATGACCAACTGGGATTTATTCCCAGGCTGCAAGGTTGGTATAACATCTGCAAATCAACCAGGGTGATACAATACATTAATAAAAGAAAGGACAAGAACCATATGATATTCTCAATACATGCTGAAAAAGCATTTGAAAAAGTACAGCATCCTTTCTTAATCAAAACTCTTCAGTGTAGGCATTGAGGGTTCATACCCCAATATCAAGGCCATCTATCAAAAACCCATAGCAAATATCATTCTCAACAGGGAAATACTAAGAGCTTTTCCCCAAAGTTCAGGAACATGGGAGGGATGTCCATTATCACCACTGCTATTCAATATAGTACTAGAAGTTCTAGCTTCAGCAATCAGACAACAAAAAAGAAATTAAAGGCATCCAAATCGGCAAAGAAGTTGAAAACTCACTCCTTGTAGATGATAGGATACTTTATGTGGAAAACTCATAAGACTTCACTCCAAAACTTATAGCACTCATACAAGAATTAAGTAAAGTGTCAGGATATAAAATCAATGCACAGAAATCAGTTGCATTTCTGTACACCAACAGCAAGACAGAAGAAAAAGCAATTAAGGAGTTGATCCCATTTACAATTGCACCCAAAACCATAAGATACCTAGGAATAAACCTAACCAAAGAGGCAAAGAATCTGTACTCAGAAAACTATAGAGTATTCATGAAAGAAATTGAGGAAGACAAAAAGAAATGGAAAAATGGTCCATGCTCATGGATGGAAGAACAAATATTGTGGAAATGTCTATGCTACCTAGAGCACTCTACACATTTAATGCAATCCCTATCAAGATACCATCAACTTTTTTCAAAGAAGTGGAACAAATAATCCTAAATTTATATGGAACAGAAAAGAACCTGAATAGCCAGAGGAATGTTGAAAAAGAAAACCAAAGTTGGCGGCATCACAATTCCAGACTTCTAGCTCTATTACAAAGCTGTCATCATCAAGACAGTATGGTACTGGCAAAAAAACAGACACATAGACCAATGGAAAAAAGAGAGAACGCAGAAGTGGGCCCTCAGTTTTATGGTCAACTAATTTTTAACAAAGCAGGAAAGAATGTCCAATGGAAAAA
This sequence comes from Enhydra lutris kenyoni, assembly GCF_002288905.1. Taxonomy (NCBI): domain Eukaryota; kingdom Metazoa; phylum Chordata; class Mammalia; order Carnivora; family Mustelidae; genus Enhydra; species Enhydra lutris. The sequence continues at coordinate 79,129,240 of NW_019154085.1, read as the reverse complement.
GGACAGTGTCTTCAACAAACAGTGTTGGGAAAATTGGACAGCCACATGCAGAAGAATGAAACTGGACTATTTCCTTACACCACACACAAAAATAGACACAAAATGGATGAATGATCTAAATGTGAGTTAGGAATCCATCAAAATCCTTGAGGAGTACACAGGCAGCAACCGCTTCAACCTCAGCCACAGTAACTTCTTAGAAACATCTCCAAAGGGAGAGCAAGGGCAAAAATGAACTATTGGGACTTCATCAAGATCAAAAGCTTTTGCTTAACAAAGGAAACAGTCAACAAAAACAAAAGACAACTGACAGAATGGGAGAAGATATTTGCAAATGACATATCAGATAAAGAGCTAGTATCCAAAATCTATAAAGAACTTACCAAACTCAACACCCAAAGAACAAACAATCCAATCAAGAAGTGGGCAGAGGACATGAAGAGATATTTTGGCAAAGAAGAAATCCAAATGCCCAACAGACACATGAAAAAGTGCTTAACATCACTGGGCATCAGAGAAATGCAAACCAAACCTCAATGAGATACCACCCTCACACTAAACAGAATGGCTAAAATTAACAAGTCAGGAAATGACAGATGTTGCAAGGATGTGGAGAAAAGGGAACCCTCCTACATTGTTACTGGGAATGCAAGCTGTGCAGTATAGAAAACAGTATGGAAGTTCCTCAAAATATGAAAATAGAGCTACCCTAGAACCCAACAATTGCACTACTGGGTATTTACCCCAGGATACACATGCAGTGACCTGAAAGACACGAGCAACCCAATGTTTATAACAGCAGTGACCACAACAGCCAAACTATGGAAGGAGCCCAGATGTCCATCAACAGATGAATGGATAAAGAAGATGTGGTGTGTGTGTGTGTATATATATATAATATTCTAATATATATATTATTTTATATATATTATTATAATTATTATATATATTATATATTCTAATATATATTAGAATATTAGATATATAATATATATTAGAATATTAGAATATTATCCAGTCATCAAGAAAAATGAAATCTTGCCATTTGCAATGACATGGAAGGAACTACAGGGTATTATGCTAAGTGAAATAAGTCAATCAGAGAAAGACAATTATCATATGATCTCACTGATATGAGGAATTTGAAAAACAAGATGGAGGAGCTTAGAGGAAGGGAGGGAAAAATGAACAAAGATGAAACCAGAGAGGGAGACATACCATATGAGATTCCTAAGCTCAGGAAACAAACTGAGTGGTCCTAGAGTGGAGGAAGGTGGGAGGGCTGGGATGGCTGTGTGATGGATGTTGGGGAGTATATGTGCTATGCTGATTGCTATGAATTGTGTAAGAACGATGAATCACAGACCTGTACCCCTGAAACAATACATTATATGTTAATAAAAAAATTATCAGAGCACTTGCAATTCCTACTCTGTCAAAGAGAACATTCAAATGAGTTTTTAAAGGAAATTTTGTCAAAATTAACCATACCAAAGCATCTAAAAAATAAAAATAAAAAGTAAAAAAAAAAAAAACAGAGAAAGAGCAAGAGAAGAAGAAAATAACAAAAAAGAACTACAAAAACAACCAGGAAACAAATTTTTTAAATGGCAATAAGTATATACCTACCAATGATTACTTTAAATGTAAATGGCCTAGGGAGGAGTCAAGATGGCGGAGAAGTAGCAGGCTGAGACTACTTCAGGTAGTGGGAGATAAGCTAGATAACTAATCTAAAGATTGCAAACTACCTACAAATCCAACGGGAGATCGAAGAGAAGAAGAACAGCAATTCTAGAAACAGAAAATCAACCACTTTGGCATCAGGGAAATACAAATCAAAACCACAATGAGATATCACCTCACACCAGTCAGAATGGCTAAAATTAACAAGTCAGGAAATGACAGATGCTGGCGAGGATGCGGAGAAAGGGGAACCCTCCTACACTGTTGGTGGGAATACAAGCTGGCGCAACCACTCTGGAAAACAGCATGGAGGTTCCTCAAAATGTTGAAAATAGAACTCCCCTATGACCCAGCAATTGCACTGCTGGGTATTTACCCTAAAGATACAAACGTAGTGATCCGAAGGGGCACGTGCACCCGAATGTTTATAGCAGCAATGTCTACAATAGCCAAACTATGGAAAGAACCTAGATGTCCATCAACAGATGAATGGATAAAGAAGATGTGGTATATATACACAATGGAATACTATGCAGCCATCAAAAGAAATGAAATCTTGCCATTTGCGACGACATGGATGGAACTAGAGGGTATCATGCTTAGCGAAATAAGTCAATCGGAGAAAGACAACTATCATATGATCTCCCTGATATGAGGGAGAGGAGATGCAACATGGGGGGTTAAGGGGGTAGGAGAAGAGTAAATGAAACAAGATGGGATTGGGAGGGAGACAAACCATAAGTGACTCTCAATCTCACAAAATAAACTGAGGGTTGAAGGGGGGAGGGAGGGTAGGAGGGGGGGTGGGGTTATGGACATTGGGGAGGGTATGTGCTATGGTGAGTGCTGTGAAGTGTGTAAACCTGGCGATTCACAGACCTGTACCCCTGGGGATAAAAATATATTATATGTTTATAAAAAGTAAAATTTAAAAAAAAAATGTAAATGGCCTAAATGCTCCAATCAAAAGACTATGTGGTAGAATGGATTAAAAAAACAAGACCCATCTATATGCTGCCTAAAGAGACTCTCCTCCAACCTAAAGATGCATACAGACTGAAAGTGAAGGGATAGAAAAACATTTACCATGCAAATGGAGGCAAAAAAGAAAAAGAAAAAAAGAAGAGCTAGGGTAACAGCACCTATAACAAGCAAAGTAGACTTTAAAACAAAAGACTATAACAACAGACAAAGAAGGACATAACATAATGATAAAGGTATCAATCCAATAGGAGGCAATAACAGTTGTAAATATCTATGCTCCCAACACTGGACCACTTAAATACATAAAGCAAATATTAATGAATGTAAAGAGAGAAATTGGTAATAATACAAACAATAGGAGGGGCCTTTATCACTCCATTTATACCAATGGATAGATCATCCAATCAGAAAAATCAATAAGGAAACAATGTCTTTGACTGACATATTGGACCAGATTGGACATAAAAGATATATACAAGACATTCTATCCAAAAACAATAGAATACACATTCTTTCTAAGTACAAATGGAACATTCTCCAGAATAGGTCATATACTAGGCCATAAAACAAGCCTCAATAATAAATTTAAGATAAATCATACCACCATTTTTTCAGACCACAATAATATAAAAGTAAAACTAAATCACAAGAAAATGGGGGGAGACACCTGGAGACTAAACAACATAATAGTATACGTAAATGAAGCAAAGAATTTAAAAAATACATAGAGACAAAGGAAAATGAAAACACAACAGCCCAAAACCTCTAGAACCCAGCAAAAGCAGTTCTATATAACAGTGTATAGCAATGCATGCCTACCTCAAGAATTAAAAGAAAAAAAAATTAAACAATCTAAACTTACACCTAAAGGAACTAGAAAAATAACAAAATCCAAGGTGAGTAGAAGAAAGGAAATAAGATCTGAGCAGAAATAAATGACAGAGACTAAAAATGGGGGGGGGAATCAATGAAACAAATGTTAGTTCTTTGAAATGATAAACGAAATTAACCAGGGTTGGGGGGAGGAAGGCAAGTTGAAAGCTTCCAAATTCATTCTATGAAGCCAGCATTACTCTGATTCCAAAACCAGATAAAGACACTACAAAAAGAAATGCAAGCCAGTATCTCTGATGAACACAGATGTAAAAATCCTCAAACCAAATATTACCAAACAAAATCCAACAATACATTTTTAAAAACCATTATCATGATCAAGTGGGATTTATTCCCAGGATGCAAGGATGGTTCAATAATCACAAATAAATGTCATTTACCACATCGACTAAATGAAGCATGAAAAAAAAAATATGATCATCTAAATAGAGGCAGAAAAAGCACTTCACAAGACTCAACAACCATTCATGATAAAAACTCTCAAAAAAGCAGGTTTAGAGGAAATATACCTCAATATAGTAAAGGCCATATATGAACATTCCACAACGAACATCTTACTCAAGGGTGAAAAAGTGAGCTTTTCCCCTAAAATGAGGAACAAGACAAGACTATCCACTCACACCAATTTACCCAACATAATACTGGGAGTCCTACCCTCAGCAGACAACAACAAAAACAAAAGAGGCAGTAAGGCAAAACAGCATGGTATTGGTACACATAGATCAGTGGAACCAAATACAGACCCCAGAAATTACTCCACAATTATATGCTCCATTAATCCATGACAAAGGAGGCAAGAAAATACAATGGGGAAAATCCAGTCATTCAATAAATGCTGTGGGGAAAACTGGACAGCTACATGTAAAAGAGTGAAACTGAACCACATTCTTATACCACACACACAAATAAACTCAAAATGGATGAAAGACCTACTATGAAACCTGAACTATGAAAATCCTAGAAAAGAACAAAGGCCGTAACTTCTCTGACATTGGCCATAGCAACATTTTCCTAGCTATGTCTCCTGAGGCAAGAAAACAAAAGCAAAAATAAGCTATTAGGAGGACACCAAAATAAAAAGCTTCTACACAGCAATGGAAACAATTAACAAAACAAAAAGGCAACCTTTGGAAAAGGAAAAGATACTGGCAAATGATATATCCAACAAGGACTTAATATTCAAAATATATAAAGAACTGCTACAACTCAACACTAAAGAAACAAACAGTCCAATTAAAAATGAGCAGAGGACCTGAAGAGACATTTCTCCAAAGAAGCTATACAGATGGCCAGACACATGAAAAGATGCTCCACGTCACTCTTTAATAGGAAAATGCAAATCAAAGCTACAATGAGATATCACTTCACACCTGTTTTGGCTAAAGCCAAAAACACAAGAAGCAAGTGCTAGCAAGGATGTGGAGAAAAACGAGCTCTCGTGTACTATTGTTAGGAATGCCAACTGGTGCAACCACTGTGGGAAACAGCATAGAAGTTCCTCAAAAAGTTAAAAATAGAATTACTTTATAATTTGTCAATCGCACTATTGGGTAGTTCCCCATAGAATACAAAAACACTAATTCAAAAAGATACATGCACCTCTATATTTATAGCAGCATTATTTACAATAGCCAGGATAAGGAAGCAGCCCAAGTGTCCATCAATTGATGCATGGAGAAAGAAGATACGGTATGTATACACACACACACACACACACACATACACACACACACACACACACACACACACACACACACACACAGGAATATTAGCCATAAAAAAGAATGAAATCTTGCCATTTGGAACAACATGGATATAGCTAGAGAGTATAATGCTAAGCAAAATACGTCAGAGACAAACAAATACCATGATTTCATTCATATGTGAAATTTAAGAAACCTAACAAGCAAAGGGGGAAAAAAAAGACAATCAAGAAAAAGAGAGAGATACACAAATCAAGAAACAAATCTACAGACAACTGATAGTTACCAGAGGGGAGGTAGGTAGAGGGATATGGTTAAATAGGTGGTGGGGATCAAGGAGTACACTTGTCATGATGAGCACAGGGTGATGTATAGAAGTGTTGAAGTACTATATTACACACCTGAAACTAATGTTACACTGTATGTTAAATATCTGGAATTTAAAACTTTAAAATACACACATACACATATAAAATGTCTCTCCAGATCAAAAAAGACCTGATTTATATCATTTCCAGTTTCCCTGGTGTAAATATTCCCACTGTGGCTGACTTCAACAGATTTGGGAAAAGACACGCATATTTGGTTTTTGTCAGCACCTCTCACTCATATCTATATCCACATGGGAATAGAGGAGTCCTTATAGACAGTGGTAGAATGTTCTGCTATAGATGATATGGCCTTCAAAACGATAGTTATATATTGTGATTTCCCCATTGAAGCTTGACACAAACTCCCTTTCCCGCCACAGAAACTGTAATACTACAGTGTCCACTGGATTGTACATTCCAAGTGGCAGGGCTGTTTATATTACAGATCAAATCTGGTAAGAGCCTTTTCCTGCTTAAGGCCCAGCTAAAAGTAGACAGCCATCAATGTCACTTGCTGAATGAATCAGTGAAGTATTCCCAAGCATAGAAAAGTCTGTATTCAGAATGCAAATGCCCACCAGGCGGTCTGCTTACTTCTTCTGAATAGAAGGTGAAGGATGCAACAATTTGTCATTTTCTTTTGAAAAGAAATCCCAGCATGATTCAGACCACTGGATGCCTAACAACATCACTGATGGGCCAAGCATCTGACCCTCCACAGGGTTTACCTATTTACCTTCTAGAAAATCTGTTTTTCTACCTACCTTCTAGAAAACCTACCCACTAAAAATGCAAGGCATGCAATATCCTTGCCCTTTTTTACTTATCTGGTTCAATTAACCCAAGGTCATTGATACAATAGACAAAAGTGGAATTCTACAGAATGTCTAGACAGTCCAAATCTTTTCAAACTATATTTCAATAGAAACATCAGAGTTAACAGGGCCATAGGCAAGACTATAGATGCTTAGTCTTGTCCATCCTCTATAAATACAAACTATTTTTGATCTTCCTTGAGAAGCATGGCAGAGAATGCATTCACTAGATCAGTTACTGTATACCTACCATAAGTCTACAGCAAACATACCACGACATCTGGTGCAAAAGCTGCCATTGGAGCTACTAGTTAGTTGAATTTGTGGGGTTCACTGCCACTTACAAGATCCGCTCAGTTTTCACAGAGATAAAATCTGTCAATTGAGGATATGACAAGGACCATTATCTGCACTTTCTTTCAGTCTATATGTGGTGGCAATCCTCTCTACCATTTCTCCCACCTACCTTCCAGAATGAGATACTATTTTTTTTTATTTACTACCTTGGCTTGAGGCAGTTTTGGAGCCATCTACCTAGCCATCCCTACTGCTAAACATTTTACCTCATAGGCTACTCATCTCTCTCCTAGTGACACCTGTTATTTATCGTAATGCCACCCATTATAATAAATGCCCCTATCACATTTTAGATGGTGAAGAGTTGCCATCATGTTTCTATTATTTTGGGATCCTATCATCCATACTTTCAATCAAGGAGTCCAGTTCTATAATAGCATGTCCTACCATCAACCCTGGCCTAAAGAGGATAGCTACCATTGAGCTCCTAGACATTCAGCATTGAATTTTGATAACTCCTTCAGTTTATGCTCTTAATTTGGGGGCCACATAAGATACACTGTTTATACTTGTTCTCATCTCACGTCAGTGCTTACCTGGGTACATGGATGGAGGGAGCAAAGATTGCAAAAAGGCACAAAACCTTTTAGGGGTAATAGAAATGTATAATATTTTGATAGCTACTGAAAATAGCCATTTTCAGTATGTGCAGTTCATTGCATCCAAGTTATACTTTGTTACAAAAGCAAAGCCTAATAGAAAATTTAGATTGAAAGTGAAGATTAATACAGAAATACAAAGGCTGAACCAGAAATTATGAACTGGTTTCTATTTGAATATCACCTTGTCTTCTAAACTATGGCTACAGAAATTTTGAAAAGTTGTTTAGTGTGTTTAATATTCCTCAAAATGTCACAAAAACATTTTGATTGACCCTTGCTGACAGGGTATCATCTATTAATTGTTTTGAAGTTCAGTGTGATGTTCTACACTTCTAAATGATATGCACAAAGGGAAAGAGTCATAATTTCCTCAAAATCTGGAGGAAAAATTCAATACTGAATTTTGATAACTCCTTTAGTTTATGTTCTTAATTTTGGGGCCATAAAGATAAATATAAGATACACTGTTTATACATAAAATTAAATTGATTGTTGCCTTAACATTTTAATGTAATATTAATAGTATAACAATTATAAATATAGGCTAAAAAAATCAGTTTATTTTTTTAATTTGTTAGTCACCTAAATTTGTTAGTCACCTAGCTGATATAATAGTTATATAATAGTTTAATAGGGTATTCTGAATAGTGTGACTACTACATTCTTTGATTGTTCAAGGTATTTATTTATACCTGAAATGCTAATAAGAAAAAAAAAAACTGATTATATGATGGCAATCTAAAATCATTTCACAGAAGTTTGGAAGTCTTTCCTCCAAGTTTATTGTCCTTAGTGTCCATTATTTCTATCTAATACATATGTAGAGGTGTAGTAACTGGTACTGGATTTATTTGCATTATGAAACAATGGATTTCCATCTTTGGCACATAAACCGTTCCTTTCTCAGACTATTTCATGTGTGCATGCACACACACACACACACACACACACACACAGAGAAGTAGACATTTTTATTTTAAAATTCATATTGCAAAGAAAAAGGAAACAAATCACCAAAGTTGAGGGGGGGAAATTGATCAAAGTGAGAAAACTTCTACCAAATAACAAGATTTATGATCATATTAAGTTACTAATTAATCCAGGGTGATATCAAAGCAGAATATAGAGCCCAGAAATTGTGTTACAGAGGTCTGAAGATTGATATAGGACAGTTAGAATTGTATGTCAGTATAGTCATTTCATTCTCCTATCCTACATATAAAATTACTTTTCTTTCACAGAACAGCTCTTTACATAATAAAGTATGCAATAAAACAAAGAGTTAAGCAGCTCATATCATAAGCCAAACTCTCAGAATTATGTGTGAAGCGCTCTGCATGCATACTTCATTGCAACATCACAACAATGTGAGGTAGACACTATTAGCTATATTTCATAAATGCAGAAACAGACAAAAATATTTCAACTACACAAAAACTTAAAATTTCTATTTATAATATGACCCTATATAAAGTGAGAATAGCTATGATCTATATTCTAAGAAGGAGTTCCTTACAATGCACATATTCAAAAGGAATATCCAGAGTACATACATACCTCCTATGCAATTTTTATGAGACAATCAACCAAATAAAAATATAGGCAAAATATACTGGTAGTTGGAGCAAAGCACAGAGGAAACCCAAATATGAAAAAAATACTCAACCTCCTAATAAGGAAAATTTAAATTAAAATATAAAGTTCCATTACACAGTTATTAATTTAGCAATATTTAATATATTAATAGCCAATGAAGACTAAAATCTTCATACTGCTTGTGATAATTAAATTCATATTATCACTCTGAAAAGCAATTGGCAGTATATTGTTAGGTTGAAATACGCATTATCTATAAACCCATAATTCCCTAGGCATATTCTATAAAAACACTTTAATACATGCAAAAGGATACTCACATTCTGAAGCAATGTAGATTAACTAGATTTATTTAACATTATCCTGGATCAATCTCACAAAGTTGTATGAAAAAGCATGTTGCAAAAATACATGTGTCTCTGCTCATTTGGTAAGAATTGGACATAGCTGATCACATCCCTCCTGGTCAGCATTTACTATATTTGGTTTTATGAACTACACAATTCCCTCAATGTTCTCCTACATAACTGGCAAATTATCAGTCCCTTTTCTGCTTCCTTCTTCAATGTCTGTTAATGTTGGAAGTTCACAGTAATCTGTCCTTAGACATATTCTCACCAATTCCCATTCCCCTTCTCTTCTCTCTTCTCATCACTTTAAATACTAAACACTGGTGACTCCTAACATATATTTCTGCATTCTGGGCCTCTTCTCTAAATTCATTCGCACATCCAGCTATTGACATAACCACTTGGATTTATAGTAGGCATCCCAAACTTAACACATTGAAAACATCTCCCCAGCTGCTCTTCCAAATGAATTCTGTCCTCAATCTTCCCAAATGGGGTTAATGACAACTCTATCCATTCTTCTTTTCCCATTTGAAAAGTTTAGGCCAGTTGTCTTACATTCCTGGATCTGTCAGTGTCATTTAGCCTATTTCTCTAGACCCTTGACATTAACTCTTGACATTAAGTCTAAGAACTTGGTCGATTTCAAGTCACAGTAATAACCACTGAATTAATATAATGAGAACCTGATCTCTCAACTGCAGAAAGCAAGCTGCCTGGCACAATTTTGACACTATTTGTTAACCTTGCCATGGCCACGAATCATGGAAAACTTAATAGCTTAAAATGACACAAATTCAGTATCTTATGGTTCTGGAATCAGATGGTCAAAATGGGTCAAGCAGGGTTTGACTGTTTAAGCTTCCAAAGTTTAATGCCTTCCTTGCTCATGAACCCTACCTCTGCTTCTATTATCACATCCCTTACTCTGACTCTGATCCACCACCTTCTCCTTGTAAGTCCCCTTAACTCTATCACATCTACAAAATCCCTTTTACTATGTAGGTAACATATTCACAGACTCCAGGAATTATGATAGGAACATCCTGAGGAGTGAAGGAGGCATTACACTGCCAACCACAAATACCACACAGATGTTCATTTTCCCATCTGCCTTTCAACCAATGCTTTTAACACCATTGCCAATCCTTGCTTAATCAAGGATTTCAATAAAAACTGCAAAATAATCATTTTTAAAATTATAATAAGGCTATTTGTTAAGCCTGAAATTCAAGTACACAAAGGCAGGAAAAATATGCTTAGATCTTCCCTTCTTATTTCCATTTTTTCTCCAAAGTAACAAGTTTAATAACCTCTTCAAATGGTAAAAAATTAATTTCTATGAGGTTCTCACTCACTATCTTCACACCCCCACCATCATTCACACTCTCAGTGGTTCTTGCAGAATCACTATAATTCCAACAATTACAATAATTATTCCCTCATACATATTTTGGTTATTGGGAGCACCTCTGAGTTGGCTCCTGTGTTCTTTGACATGACTCTATTAATCTTTGAAGCCTTCTTGATTTCTAGCATAATTAGATGTCTCAGCACCACCTTGTACTCTTGCTGACCCACATTTCAAATTCACCATTTCTCAAAGGAGGAAAAAAGTGTGAGAGAACACAACCTTGGTTCTATGGATGATTATTGTTACTATGGATGATTATTATTCCTTAGAAGCAATTTCAGTGGACAGAGCTATATATTAAAAATTCATGCCTGTCATATATATAATGCAATTTCAAGATTACAATGTTTTACTTCTTTTATTTTTCTTGTGTATATATTGTAACATATGTAAAATACTGTTTAGTTATGTTATTTTAACATATTTATTGCTTTATTCTATAGTAAAAAAGTAACATTCTAACAAATTACTTTCTAAAAGTTAAACTGCCCAGCATGTAGACAAGCTATACTAAAACTTGTAGGGAAAAAAAAAGTCTAGACTAACTAAAAGAATTTTCAAAAGTAATAGAATGGGGAAAATCACTCCACCCAAGGTTAAGACTCATTACATGGCTGTAGTAATCAAAACAGATGGTCTTGACAGAGGAATGGACACACCAATCAATGATTCATTAACAGAACTGAGATCCCAGAAACAGACCCATGGAAATATACCCAACTGATTTGACAAAAGTACAAATATAACTCAATGGAGGAAGAACAGCCTTTTCAACACAGTATAGGAGCAGTTGTAAAAGAAACAACAAAACAACAAAGAAAAAAATAAAATCAACCTAAACCTTTTATTTTACACAAAAGTTAACTCAAAATGATCACAGATTTAAATGTAAAATGTAAAACTACTCTAGGAAAAACAGAAAATCTTCAGTCCCTTGAGGTGGATGAATTCTTAAACTTAACACACACACACACACACACACACACACACATACAATATGAGCCATAGAGGGGAAAAAAACTGATAAATTAGGTTAAATCAAAATTTAACACTATGCTTTCCAAAAGATCCTGTACAGAGGATGAAAAGCTACAAACTAAAAGAAGGAAATTCTAAACCACATAACCAACAAAGGAATTCTAGGTAGAATTTATAAAGAAGTCCCAAAACTCAACAGAAAAAAGTCCAATTAGAAGATATGCAAAAGAGGCACCTGGGCGGCTCAATTGGTTAAGAGGCCAACTTTTGATTTCAGCACAGGTCATGATCTTGGGGTTGCGAACTACCCTGTTAGGGAAATGCAAACTAACATCACAATAAGATATCGCTATACATTTATCAGAATGGCTAAAATAAAAAGATAAATTGATTAACACTAAATTATGTTGAAAAGAATTAAGAGAAAGTGGATCACCCATCCATTGCTACTGGGAATATAAAATGATAAAGCCACTCCAGAAAACAGTACAATCATTTTTTTTGGTTTTTTTTTTAACAAAAGTAATAAAAAATTAGCATATAACCCAGGAGTTGCTCTCCTGGCATTTATTCCAGAAAAAGTGAAAATTACATTCACACAGAAATTTGCTCATAAATGTTCATATCAGATTTCTCATAGACTGACCCCCCAAAAAAGACAATGCAGACATGCCTCACTGATGAACAGACTGTGGTATATCCATACTTTGGAATACTCAGTCATAAAAAGGAATAAACTAGTCATACATGAAATAACTTGGATATATCTGGAGCAAATTATGCTGAGTTTTTTACAAAACCAATCTCATAAGATGCACACTATAATTTCATTTATTTAACACTCTGGAAGGACAAAGTCAGAGACAGAAAAGAGATTAAGTGGTTATCAAATAAGGGAGGAAGCTAGTTGTGACTATAAAGAAGTTGCATAATCACAAAACCCACACATAAGAGTGCACATAAAACTGGTAGAATCTGACAAAGCTAGTAGATTGTGTTAGTGTCAATTTTCTGGTTGTGATATTATAGTTATGCAATATATTGCCACTACAATATACTGCATGAAGGATTCTCTTCTTACAGTTATGATTAATATCAAAATATCAAAAAGATATTGAACTATCAAATGAAGTTGAAACTTTAAACTATATTTCTTTTTGTCCTTAGAATCCACCTTCACTAAACATGTGCAGTCAAAGTCTATTCAATAAATGGTGCTGGGAAAATTGGATAGCTACGTATAGAAGAATGAAACTCGACCATTCTCTTACACCATACACAAAGATAACTTGAAATGGATAAAAGACCTCAATGTGAGGCAGGAATCTATCAAAATCCTAGAGGAGAACATAGGCCCTAACCTCTTCAACATCGGTCACAGCAACTTCTTTCAAGACATGTCTCCAAAGGCAAAGGAAACAAAAGTGAAAATGAACTTTTGGGACTTCATCAAGATCAAAAGCTTCTGCGCAGCAAAGGAAACAGTCAACAAAACAAAGAAGCAACCCACGGAATGGGAGAAGATATTCGTAAATGACACTACAGACAAAGAACTGATATCCAAGATCTATAAAGAACTCCTCAAACTCAACACACACAAAACAAATAATCTCATCATAAATGGGCAGAAGACATGAACAGACACTTGTCTAAAGAAGACATACAAATGGCTAACACACATGAAAAAATGTTCATCATCATTAGCCATCAGGGAGATTCAAATCAAAACCACTTTGAGATATACCTTACACCAGTTAGAGTGGCCAACATCAACAAGACAGTAAACAACAAGTGTTGCAGAGGATGTGGAGAAAGGGGAACTCTCTTACACTGTTGATGGAATGCAAGTTGGTGCAGCCACTTGGGAAAACATTGTGGAGATTCCTTACAAAATTAAAAATAGAGTTACCCTATGACCCTGCAATTGCACTACTGGGTATTTACCCCAAAGATGCAGATGTAGTGAAAAGAAGGGCCTTATTTACCCCAATGTTCATAGCAGCAGTGGTCACAGTAGCCAAACTGGAAGGAACCAAGGTGCCCTTCAACAGACGAATGGATAAAGAAGATATGGTCCATATATACAATGAAGTATTATGCCTCCATCAGAAAGGATGAATACCCAACTTTTGTATCAACATGGATGGGACTGGAAGAGATTATGCTGAGTGAAATAAGTCAAGCAGAGAGAGTCAAGTATCATACAGTTTCACTTACTTGTGGAGCATAAGAAATAACATGGAGGACACTGGGAGATGGAGAGGAGGAATGAGTTGGGGGAAAACCGAGGGGAAGTGAGCCATGAGAGACTGAACTCTGAGAAACAAACTGAGGGTTTTGGAGGGGTGTGGGGTGGGGGGATGGGTGAGCCTGGTTGTGAGTATTAAGGAGGGCATGGATTGCATGGAACACTGGGTGTGGTGCATAAACAATGAATCTTGGAACACTGAAAAAAAATAAAATAAAATTACCAAAAAAATGTACTGTAAAAAATATATATTCTAATGTTTCTGGAATTAAAACCTCTCTCCATGTAGTAATATTAATTAAATACCCAAGTATATTTGTTTGTATTTGCTTACAATGTCAGGGACTTGTTAATTTGAGTTGTATTTTTAACAGGTAATGCGTTACATGCTTTGAGTTACAACTATGGAAAAATACAGAGAGAAGTGTTGTTTCCCTTACTATCAGCTCCTTCTCACCCCTTAAAGGTGACTTTTTCTGAAGTGTCCTACCTTTATAAGAACAAATATTTGCCTCCCTTTATTTTACTCGAGAATCAACATACAACATATACTCTTCTGCTTGTTGCTTTCCCCCAAAGATTTTGTAAGAATATGTCCTCTCCTTATCAGTAATATATAGAGTGTGTCCTCATTCTTTTTGAAAAATTGTATCATATTGCACTACCTGGATATATCACAGTCTACTCAACCAGATCTTTTGCTAAACAACCTAGGCATCAAGGAGGTACTCAATAAATAACCTGGAACACATGAAATTTTGTACTTATTGAAGTATATTTGTAATAAGCATTTTAGAAGATTATCACATTAAAGGATTAAGACATTTGTAATGTTAGATATTGCCATTTTTTTTCCATAGGTGGTATACCGTTTTGCACTCATGGAAATTATAAGTGCATGTCCAAGAGATTTTCAAACTTCTGTATTTTCCCAATTTGATAGTTTAGAAATGGGTAATTATGATGCTACAGAATAATTTTTATTCATATTATAAGTGAGGTTGAACATCTTTGCAAAGGCTTCATTAAGTGTTATGTCTGCTTTTTCCCATGATTTGTCTTTTCATGTCCTTTGCTCACTTTTTTATTGGGCTGTTCTTTTTCTTTTCAGTTTCTAGTGTATATTTACTGGTGATCTAGTATATGGACATATAGGTAATCTAACATGTGGGTATATATATACACACACACATACACAAATGCACATACACATATATATGATTATTCATGACTTGCAAAAAGATTCAGTCTATCATTCGATATTGTCTTTATCCCAGGAACAACCATTCCATCACTGCAGCAACCCTATTATGTGGAAAAGAGAGAGCTAGACTGCAGAACAGACATTGTAAGACACCTGCTCAGACCTGTTTCTCAAAGTTTGAGCTTAGAAATCATCACTCCAAATATAAGTGCAGTGGAGGTGATGGCAGCAGTGACCCAGATATGCTCACTGACCAACATAAGCATGAATTCTTGAGGACAGTCCTGAGACTTCTAGCCAGGAATGGTCACCCACTGAGGCACAAATATGAGAGAAAAAAAGAGCAGGTGTGAAAAATTCCTTAAGAGCCACCCACCAGCCTTCCAATTATAGGAGGAAAATCATCAGAAGGGCATGACCTGCAATACTAATGCTTTCCCACTCATATTCCTTGGTGGGTCATCTATTACAGCATTTGTGAAAGTTATTTTTCAACATGAGGGGAAGAGAAAATTTGTACTTGGTGGCAAGAGAATCTGAGTTCACCTCACTTACTGGCTGTGTGGCCATTAGCAAATGGCTTAGGGTCCTAAAGGATCCATGATCCACTCTAGAAAACAGGGATAATAATCATTGCATTGCCAAGAAAATGAACTAGTTCTTGCAAAAAGGAACACCATCTGGTACATAAGTGCTCACATGTGCCCTGTATGCTGTAACATTCTTTAAGTTCTTTCCCCAATTAAACAGGGACTAAGATTTTTCTATCTTAAAATGTGAGATTTGGCCTCAACATTAAATACAGACAATATAGAGGACCAGGATATGAAGGTACTAACAACAACAACAAAAACCCTGAAATCTAACAATAGGAAGTTATAGACATGAGGCCTCAGACATATTGCTGGTAATTATTTCTTCTATAATTGTGATTAGAGCTTGAGCTGGGTATGGATGAATGACAACAGTATTATCATTTTGGGGGGAACATAAAATAGAACTTTACAACTTGTAATAATATGGAAACTATTTCAAAATCCTTCTGCATGGAGTTCTGCATTATATTTCACTAGATGAGTGAGAAAAAGGTATCTGGAGAGGCTTTTGAATACAACGTGAAGAGCTTCAACCTCATTTAATAAGAAAGAAACCAAAGATTTTTTTTTTTTAGTTTTTATATTGTGTCTGATTTTTTATTTTTTTATTTTATTTTTTCAGTGCAAGATTTTTTTTTAAATCAAATTACGATTGAAGGTACACTTGGGAAAATTTTATTCACTCAAGGGTAAGCATTCATTGAACCCTCCACCAGGCATGTGATGTATGAAGTAGGGCATAGGATGGATTGAAAGGATAGAGGCATTTGAAAAGTCATAGCAGCAAGACGATCTTTTGAGAGTAAGTAGGGCAAACGTGGGACTCAGTTCTTAGGGACAATGAAGAATATTTTGGGCTGTCTCTGTGGACTGATGCTATAAACATGTAACAAGAGATCAATAAAAAAGTGAAAGTCTAATGAAAAAACCAGTATGTAGGGGACCTACTCTGCACAGTTATGACTTTCTCTAAGCAACACTAACCTGATACACACCAGATAAACATGGCGGCGGTGTTTATCAAGAGCTGAATATTCACAGGACAAAATAAAGCATATCATGATGCCGAAATAATTTGCAAGACAACATTACAACTATCTTAATGCTGTACTATAATTATTAACATTCATGAATTAAAAAATTAGTATGTTTTTTCTTAAACACTTTGGTATACTAAGAACATAAAAAAGATATGCAGTTTTAGATAAAGAGGTCCTATATGTAGCAAATTAAAACACAGCATCTACACTAAGAACAGTAAGATTTACGTAAAACATGACTAGTGGAGAAACAAATAGTAACCCAAGAACTCCGAGGCTTCACTGAAATTTCTTCCTGAGGCTCACAGAGGATCTAGTAATTTTCCTGTAAGAATCTCTGCTTTAATGTAGAGATGGAAAAATACTAATAGGCTCAAGAAAATTTTATGATTCACTGGCATGCAAGGTGTAGAGTGGGTATTGGAAGGAAAGGAGACTAAACACTGAGTACCTTCCAGGTACTGCCTGCAGTGCTTTACAGGTGTTTCCCCCACACATACACCAATCCTTTGCAGTAAGTATTATTAACTCCATTTTAGAGATAAAGAAACCAAGGCTCAATAAATTGACCAAAGTCACTCAGCTGGTAGGTAGCAAAAGAATCAGAATTATAATCCAGATGCTTATGGAATTCAAGTCCATTTCTTTCCATTACACCATGATAGTCAAGCAAATCTGACTATGGACTTATGAAAATTCACATCCAACAGATATTAATATGATCATGGTCCTTTTCAAAACAAATTGTATTTAAAACAAATCCCAAACATGCTTTTCTCTCCTGCTTGTAACAGTGTTGTAACAGATTATGTAACCCTGAAAAAAGCTTCTCTTTTCAGTCTGTGTCATTTTTATCCTTGTAGGAACTGCACCCAAAAGATGTACCAATCTCTGTAATAACCAAGATTCCTGAAATGTTTATCTCAATGACCGGTCACCTTTCTAATGTCTGCTTTAAGATAAAATGAAAATATCAAACTCAAAACCGAGGAGGTAACCACTTGAGTACGTTGATTTTTTACTTTATCAAATTCTCAGGTTTTTGTTTTTGTTTTTAAGATTTTATTTATTTGAGAGTGAGCCAGAGAGCACATGCAGGAAGAATGCCAGAGGGAGCAGCAGAGGGAGGGGAAGCAGACTCCCAGCTGAGCAGGGAGCCCCATGTGGGGCCCGATCCTAGGACCTTGGGATCATGACCTGAGCCGAAGGCAGACTCTTAACCAACTGAGCCACCCAGGCGCCACCTCAAATTCTCATTTTTGTTGCTAAAAAATAAAGGCAAATGAAACACCAGATGCAACTAGCACATATGCTTATCCCAGTGTGGGATGTATAATTGACTACATCAATGAAAATTATATTTCAGCAGCACAATGCCAAAGTTATTTCTGTGGAATTACTGCATTTATACATAAAAACCAGTATGAGCAGCCAGTTTACCCAGTGGTATTAAAAATGTTTAATGTAGAGAAAAGACTGAACTATTTTCATATAATATACAACTACTCTTTCACAATTTGTAAAACCCTCATTTATGTCATTTACTTTTTTACATTTTACTTTTTCATTAGGAAAGTTTCAACCCAACATATTACTTCCAAAGGAAAATAATTAGATTTGTATAAAACACTGTTAAATTTCTTAAGACTATTTTTGTCCTTTTAGAGAAGAAAACATTTGTTTTAATATTCTTTTAAATTCACTCAAAAAGAAAGCTTATCTTGAAACTTCAAGCACTAAGTCATTCTTGAGGAAAACACTTATCTGATTTAATAACAATGATTATCAGATAATTCAGTGTCCAGTATTTTTGAAAAGTTAGCCTTTTTTTCCACCTACAGTTTCATACCATACTTTAATTCTAATGAATGGCATAGCAAAAGCTTTAGAAGAATACCTAGGATATAAAAAATATGATTAGATCTTGTCCTCTGTTTTCAGTTGTCTTGAGAGAATAAAACTTCAAGATAGCTTGATCGATCTAGTAAGCCATCTCTGAAAGTAAGATTTCTCTGGATATCGATATAAGAGCAAATGCATCCAAGTTATAGGGAATATAGTCCCCTCATATTCTGTTGCTGTGATTGCAGGATGGACCAACCTTCTCTGAAGCCAAGTGGTAAAAGATTTCAAGCTTTTAAGTATGCCTCTCTTCTTAGCCTAATAGTTGAACTCCCAGGAACTCAGCCAAAAGAGATTCACACAAGTACTTAAAATATATGTGAAAGAGAATGTTCACTGAAAAATAATATAAAATTGTAATTACAACCTAACTGATTATCATTTGTAGACTGGTTGAATAAACTGGTTTTTAAACAGTTAAATGGTGCAGAGCCTCTAAAATTATCAGATAGGCTTCTATGTACTGATGTAAGCTAAGTACATTATGTATTAGGTGTATCATATACATCTATATTAAGTGAAGCATCAGGATACAGAACATCATGTATAGTGTAGTCCCTCATAAGTTACCCTATTTGAATTGGAAGATACAGTTCCAAATTTTAACAGAAGATAGACCTTTAATAGAGATCTAATAAAGGATATGTATTCTAAGTAACATTATAGGTGGGAAATAATTTTAGTATATACTTTTATATTATACTAGTTACAATAGCACATATTGTTTTATTTGTTTAGAATCACCCCCATTTTATTCGTTTAGCTTAATATAATCTAGTGGCAATATGGCTTTTAAATTCTTTCAAGAACATCTAAGATTTTGTCTTAGGATTCCATTTTGTATTTCAATTCACCAGTCCAATGATCTACACACTTCTGCCTGCCCTATCATTGTTATCCTGGTGCTGGACAGTTCCCAGGACTACAGATAGTTTATAGCTCTAGCTGCAGTCCCTATTTCAAACCTTCTCTCACTTCTCTACAGCTTCGAAGAGCTACTCAGTAACATTTTACGAAATTCATTTTTTAGCCATGGCCAGTTCCTGTTGCTTGTATCTAGAATCCTAACTGCTATACTTCATCTTAAGAAACTCCATGATGGTTTAAAAAAAATTCTATAATTCTTGTCATTCTTCCTTAGACCCTGAAAAGAGGCTCCTGATCAACAGAACAGTGTTACTTATAATTGCATTTAAAGTCATTCCCGGAAGATTTCCAGACTATCGCTGTTTTCCCTACCTACCTCAATATAGCTAGGATTCCCAAAGTAGAGAAAGAGTAATTAGCTGTGGTACCCTGCTCTACTAAAGGACTTTGGAGCCAGCATCTACCTCCACCGGCACACAGCCACTTCACTACTTCAGCAACAACTTAGATCACAGAGATCCATGTAAGTCTGAAGTTAGAATCAAAAAGCTAGTGTTCAAGGGATTTTTTTTGGTGTCTCATTCATTCGCATTTAACCAAAAATACTATTCTACATCTATATTAAACAGAAATCTCTACCAGATTCATCCTTCCTTAAATGATTTAACTATATCACAGATTATTGTATCACAATAGAAACCCTAAATGCCAACAATTCAATAAACATTTTCTTTACACTTCTTTCCTAAAAATGTTATCCTTCCATGACTTCTTTTTTAGGCTCTGTTACCTTTGTTAGACATGGAAGAAAATATATATATAAACAAATGTACATATATAAACGAGATATAATATTCATGCATTCATTTGAACATCTATATGTGTCAAACACTCACTACACAGTTAGTGTATATGAGAAAAAGCAATTTGTTCCAGCAGTCTATAAATATTCTCTCAACTATTTCATGTTTCTCTTATCTTCACTCTGCAATGTGCCTGTAGCCAAGATCACAAGATTTCAATGAAAATAACTGCTGACAAGTATTCAGAACTTAATACTTTTCAGGTACTAAAGTAAGTATTTCATAAATATCTAATCATTGGACTTTTTTATTAAATAGGCACAATATACTATTCCTATTTTATAGATGAGGAAAATGAGAATTTGGGAGATTAAATAATTTTCTCAAGGCAACTCCACTATTGCTACAAGAAGCTTCTAGAGAATTTAACAGTTGTTTTTTTCCAACTAATATGCCCTTCTGGAAATATGTAAGTTTATGGACAGGTAGGCTCATGAAGACTTTGTCCATAATGTTAATACAAACTTATCAGAATATAAATTAACTGGGATTAAAATATACCTGTTGTAGTAGGATAGGAAATATTACCTATTTCTTTAATATAAAAAGCTTCTGCACAACAAAGGAAGCAGTCAACAAAACAAAGAGGCAACCCACAGAATGGAGAAGATATTCACAAATGGCACTACAAAAGGCTGATATCCAAGATCTATAAAGAACTCCTCAAACTCAACACCCAAAAAACAGATAATCATGCCAATAAGTGGGCAGAAGGCATGAACAGACACTTCTCAAAAGAAGACATACAAATGGCTAGCAGACACATGAAAAAAGTTCATCATCATTAGCCATCAGGGAGATTCAAATCAAAACCACACTGAGATACCACCTTACACCAGTTAGAATGGCAAAGATTAACAAGACAGGAAACAACAAATGTTGGAGAGGATGTGGAGAAAGGGAAACACTCTTACACTGTTGGTGGGAATGCAAGTTGGTACAGCCACTTTGGAAAACAGTGTAGAGATTCCTCAAAAAATTAAAAATGGAGCAACCCTATGACCCTGCAATTGCACTACTGGGTATTTACCTCAAAGATACAGATGCAATGAAAAGAAGGGCCATATGCACCCCAATGTTCATAGCAGCAGTGGTCACAATCCCCAAACTGTGGAAAGAGCTAAAATGCCCTTCAACAGACAAATGGATAAAGAAGATATGGTCCATATATACAATGGAATATTACTTAGCCATCGGAAACGATGAATACCCAATTTTTGTATCAACATGGATGGGACTGGAAGAGATTATGCTGAGTGAAATAAGTCAAGCAGAGAGAGTCAAGTATCATATGGTTTCACTTACTTGTGGAGCATAAGGAATAACATGGAGGACACTGGGAGACAGAGAGGAGAAGTGAGTTGGGGGAAATCAGAGGGGAGACAAGCCATGAGAGACAGGACTCTGAGAAACAAACTGAGAGTTTTAGAGGGGAGTGGGGTGGGGGGATGGATGAGCCTGGTTGTGGGTATTAAGGAGGGCACAGATTGCATGGAACACTGGGTGTGGTGCATAAACAATGAATCTCAGAACACTGGAAAAAAATTAAATGTTAAATAAAAATAAAGACAAATCTGTTAAAATCAAGGGAAAAAAGCCAATATCTTAAACATATGAAGCATCCCCATTTAGCATTGCTTCAAGGAAGTAAGGTCATCAAGGTGAATGGAGGAAAAATTTTTCTTGGCTTTAAAGCATTAAGCCTAATTAAGACACACTTGGTGGGGGGGAAAAGCTATGCAAGTTTTTATTTCCTACCCCCAACAAAAATGAGTGAGAGCCACTGAAGGAGGGAGAAGGAAACAAGGGAATAGATGTTGGTACACTTCATGGTATACAATGTTCCCTTATTTAGAAATGGATTACCAGTGGGTTACAATCCAACAGAAATGGAGACTCTCATATTTGGAGATTGAAGACTAGAAGGCTGTGTCTGGAGTTCTGCAAGAAAAAGCCCATCCATGTTCTCTTGCCTGCAATGGTAAGGACAAAGAATAGAAGTGAAAGAAATTGATGTCAGAAGTTAAAAAAAAAAAAAAAAAAAAAAAAACTCATGAGGCACTTGGGTGGCTCAGTCCATTAAGCAGCAGACTCTTGATTGTGGCTCATGTCCTCATCTTGGGGTCATGAAATCAAGCCCCGCATCAGACAGGGAGTTTCCTTGATACTCTCTCTCCCTCTCCCTCTTACACTGCTTTTGTGTTCTCGATCTCTCTCTCTCTCTCTCTCTTTCTCTCTCTCTCTCTCAAATAAATGAATCTTTGACAATAAAAAAAGAGAAGTTATAGTAGTCCTGTACACACAGCCCCAAGAGAAGTACAGATCATCTTAACCCCACTCAGGTAAGAACACTGACAGAGAAAGTTGGTAGGCAGTAGAGGCTTTACAGACTGTGAGTAGAGTGATACTGAATACCCTTGCCAGGACCATTACAAGGCCTTGAATATGTGAGCAAATGCAGGGGCAGACACCTGTAAGTGAAGATCATGACTTGCCAACTGTGCATGTCAGGAAGAAGATGGACAAGAGTGGAGGCTTCTTCCTCCCTTTGACACTACAGCAATAGATCTATTCCAATCCCCTGCAAATCAACCCCAAGGCTGGGGAGGTAAGTGAACAGAGTTTCAGAAATCCTGAATGTGAAGGGGCTTAACCCGAAATAACTGAGCAACCACTGACTTTGATGTAGTTTATACCCCAAAACTCTGAGAAGTCATTAATGTGGTGTGACTATATTTACCTGGAGAAAAATGGACTAATTTTTCTGCTCTTAAGAATGCAGTAAGAATTCAGAATAAAAACTCAGCTATGGGAAAATAAAGATACAAAATTTCCATGCTGGATTTTGACCTATCAAGCCCTGGCAGACACTGAGACATGTGGAACCTAATTCCAGATCTGTTTTTACCATGTTCCCAGCGGCCACTATTTGGGGTTGATCATCATCATCCTTTTCTTGCTACATGTCTTTATTGCAGAGATCTGGACTTCATACCCCCTCAAGATTTGAACTGTGTTTTACATCCCCTGGGTTTGAAAATGGTTGATATGTCAGCCTAAGTGGAAGGAACAAGGAGAAACCTAAATGTATTCCTTTTGAAAAATGCCAGTTTTGTTCTTCCTATAGTACTGTTGATAGAGAATCACTTCCAACCCTTTTCAGAGTTCCTCTTACCAAGGAATTCACTGGCCAATTTTTTACGTTCTACCTCACATTCCTCTAGGTTATATAGTATCTTTGCAGTAGCAGTACCAACTTGGGATTTCAGGGTCAAATAGCTTTCCTCAGTCAGAGTTCTCATCTCCATGAAGTCATAATGAAAACCTTCAAATATCATTTATCTTTTACTTACAAGGTTATCTTTACCCAGACTATATGAATATGGCTATTACATAAAGCCCAAACATTTCTCCTTCATCTCTCCTGTTATCCTCTTAATTTACTAATCATCTCCCTACTATTTTTATTCTTCCTAAGTCAGCTTCTTTTCCTCCATAGGGTATAATTTAACAGCTTGTTTGGTCCTTTTTCTCTACCCTACTCATATATCAATGCCTTCTTGTTCTGGTCAGCAAGTCTTCTGCCAAGCATGTTCTTCCCACTCTTCATTAGATGTACTCTTTCTTTTGCCAGTTTAGTATCATGCATCACAGTCCAGAAAACTAAATTCTGTTCTTTGACACCATCTACAGAGCCAGCTGTTCACTTCTCAGTTTCTTATCTTCCAAAGTACCAACCTTCAATTAGAAGAAATTAAACCACCACCTGTGTCCCTAAGACCTTCAATTTCCTACCCAGATTTCTAAATACTTTATACATACATTCCATGGGTGTTGGGTTTTTTTCCCCTTTCATTCTTATTTTCAGCAGTTCTAATTAAAAATGGTAACTGTGTGTAAATATCAGAAATGATAAGTGACTTCTTCTGGATCAATAATACATTACCTTATTGTCACTTAGTCCTCAGTATCCTTAATGAATATTAACATCTATTAATCCTTTTTTTTTATTCATATTCATTTTACTTTCTAAAGAGAATCATTTTAATATCATCCTAAGAAATACACTGGGTATAACATTTGAATCAAAGTTTATCTCTAAATTTTGCAATTATATTCCTGTTAGAGTTAAGAAATAATTTAGCAATGTTTCAGAGGTTTAGGGGTTTTTTTCTATCCAAAATTCAATCCTTAACATGTTAATCTCCTTTATTTAAAGGTTATTATGTTCATTAATCATGTGCCTTTTTTCAAGCAATGAATTTCTACACAGTTGAGATGAAAGGTCTTATGAAAGAAATAAAAAGCAGTAAGCCTAACTTGACTGTTACTGAATTAATCTGAGGTGAATATTCTAATTGTTTTAAGAATACAATTTTAATGCATTTTAAGAATAACACAAATTTTTCTACAACTTTAAGAAATATTTATTCAAAGGAAAAGACAACTATGGATTTGAGAAGTCAAATTTAAAAATCACCTCAAAATTATTTTCATCATGTTTTTATATTTTTGGTGCTCTCTTTCATTTCCACTGTGATGTGGGGCCATGCAACTTACAAATGCAATTTTGAGTTAAATAGTAGGTCAGAGAGCTTGGGAAGACTTACTGCTTATATACAAATGTTCTATCACTATTGAATTCATATATCCTAAAATCTTAAAAGCCAATGGGGAAAAAAATCCTAAGTAATTAAGCTCAACAGGATTTACCATGTTTTCCTACATATAGTGGGTGCTTTTCAAGCTTACTCTGAGTCAGAAGTCTTTAGAACTTAAATAACAAAGTTATTTGTTATTTATATCCCTAAGGTTTCCTGATAAAATACAGGGCACAGAAGTTAAATTTGAAAGGCATATAAACTCAGTAGAATATTTCCAACTGGATGGGATACACTCATACTAATAAGTATTGGTTGTTTATCTGAAATACCAATTTGACTGAGTATCTTGTATTTTTATTTGCCAAATCTGGCAACCCAGTATTACTGAACTATGGGAATTGTTTCCTAAATCTCATTTCCATACAATCAGTTGCAATTCTGAATGCAATCCTGGGCTCACAGTACCCATGAATCCAGAAGAGGCACCAGTATTGAGCTACTGTTTCTTTGTTGCTTTCTAAGCATCCATTAGTTTATGGATACCAGAGTTCTAATCCTCTAACCAGAATGAAGTAAAAAAAGTTTTATCTTGCCAGAAAGGGCACCATGTCCATTTCTGTTCTTCCCTGTATTCATTGGGGCACTGTTTCCAAGTATTAGCAGACAGAACCATTCCAATGTTCTAGGGATGCCATCTGACTCTGGTTGGACACAAGAATCACCTGGAAAGCTTTCAAAGTATATTGTACTCTGCTACCAACCCAAGGTATATCAGAATCTCTGGGGATAGGGTACAGTCATTGGCATATGCTACTTCCGAGGTGATGCGTCATGTGTAGCCAGGATAGAGAACTTTGCTACAGACAGGAACAGAGATGCTCAAACTTAGTTGCAAATTAGAATAACCTGGGAAGCTTTATAAAAATTTATAAAAATTTCCACAGCCAAGACTAATTACATCATAAATCTGGGGGTAAGATGAAATCATCATAATGTCTAAAGGTGGGATGAAGTCATCAGTAATTTCTTAAGCTCCCCAGGTGAATTCAGTCATAGTTGAGAATCACTGCCTCCAAAGGCAAGCAGTGGTTCCACTGAACTTTGAATCTCATTCATATACCACCAATCCACAGATAGGCTTTTCTTTCTATTCTTCTGTGTGTCAGATATACATCTTAGTTCATTTTCTTTATCCCCATTACCACCTACCCACCAAGAAGCTACTCAAAGTGGCATTTCCTAAGTTGCAGACTACTGAAGGTTTGAGGCAAAGGAGTTTTACTTTTGGGAAACATCTGAGAATCTTAAATTGGATATTAGACGTACCTGTGCCTCAAAATTCCTGGCTACGCTGACATCTGTCTTAATTTGCTCTCTTACCAAATATATCTTGACCTATCAAACCCACTCACATATTTACATAGGGTAATTTAGCCCTCTTTCACACAGACAAATGTTACATACATACACACCAAAGAATTTTGCAGGATTACCTCCCAGTTACCTCCCCCTTCCCACCAGTCCCTAAGAATAAAACTAACACACACACACACACACACACACACACACACAGGAAAATCAAGGATGCTACCAACACCCCTGACACTAGCAGTACATACATACTGAGCCTTATGAAGACCAAGATGTTAAAATCAACTTGAACTTTAAGTAACATTGTTTTCAAATAGGTATGTAAATAACTGTTACAGGATTAAATTATAGAATGTGGTAAGAATCTCCCATAGAGTTCTCCAAGTAAATTTCAACACAAACTTTAAAGCATTAAAATATTTTATTATAAAAAGTCAGAGGACAAATTCAGATTGCCTAGGTAGACTTCCATAAAGTAAAAGTTAGAAAAATGGTCAATAAAGCAAATAAAATAGTAATTGAAAATAAAATTTCTTTTTAACTACTCCCATCAACATATTTTTAGGCCAGTCATTTTGTTGTTGCTATTGTTGTTGTTGTGGTTGTTGTTTTTAAGATTTTAAATTATCTCCATCCCCAAATCGGGGCTCAAACTCACAACCCTGAGATCAAAAATCCCATGCTCTATCAACTGAGCCAGCCAAGTGCCCCAATGCCATCTGTATAAGCCCATTATCTTTCCAGTATTGTTTGTTCTCCTCATTAGTCATTCGTGGCTTTAATATTGTTTATACATTTGCTATGCCTCTCCAGCCTCATAGATTGACCATTTCTTTATCACTCTTATTCCCCACTCACTCTCAAATGACTTCTCAATTACTCAATTTGAACCAGTTACAGGTTCTAAACTTAATGAAACTAATGGTACAACTTTGGGGTATTCAAGTTCAGTTTTCATGTTAAATTTTGAGGAGGATTATTGTTATGAGAACACAGTAGCTATAAATGATACTCAGTTACTCAATAATTATGTCTAATAAACCAAACTCCAATGGTATGCAATGTCTAGTTTTGTAAACATGCATTAGCTGGAGTTTGGCTTATGTAGGCTGGGATTCTCTGGAATTGCTCTAGGTCAGAGGGTATATCTAGATGTGCTTCACCAATAGCTACCCAAGGCAAGTTTCTCTCATGAGAGCCTCAGGTCTTTATCTCCTCTCCACCTTCCCTCCTATTCTCCCTCCAAGGAAAATGACTTCAAATATGAGATAAAGTAGAATAGGTATGAAATAATTTTGGATCTGGGGACAGACTCACTGTTTTAATCCTCAACTATTTCTTAGATGTATCATCTTGAGAAACCTAAGCTTACTGTGCATTACTTTCCTCATATATAAAGTAGGAATAATACCACTACCTACCTCATAGGGTTGTTGTGATAATTAGATGGGATCATCTGTGTAAAGCACTTAGAGCACTACTAGCAAATAGCAAGCACTCAATAAAAACTAATGGGAAGAGAAAGGAATGATAACAGACTTTGAGCAAATTTAAATGTTTTCATTTCCCTTCATTTTTCCCTTGGAGCCTCCTTCTTCCTACATAGCTACTCTGATAAGATGCTGTCCAAGGCAGTGCCATTCCTGGAAAGCCCCACCTGGGGAAACAAACTTAGTACAGGCCTCTTAAACAGCTGTGGCTCTTGTTCAAAAAAACGTAAAAGGAGTTTCTTTCCTTCACAATCCTTTATCTGAGTAGGATAATATTCTCTACAGATTTTTACATAGAATGAGGACGATAATTACTCTGGGCCAAGAATTCTGCTAACCATTTTGCATGTATTATTTTACTCCTTCCAAAGGGCTAGGAGATGGATAATATTACCACTATTTACAAATAAAAAGGAGAGTTGATGAACTTGACCAAGCATTCATATCTAGCAAGTGGCCAAAACTCAGTTTAAAATAGATCTGTCTGACTCTGTAATATCTTTGAAAGACTAACCTGAGTTCTTGAAAATTCTGAGGATATGGCACCTACATATATATACTGAAAATAAACACAAAATAGACATGAGATAGTACTTCAAATATAATCTGAGTGTGAAGAGAAAAAACACTTAGGCATTTCACAGTTGAATCTTTTCCATAGTTACCATGAAAAACCAAGGTTCAAGTTCCCTTCCAAATATTAGAACTTACCCACAGGAAGTGGAATGAGGCAATCTAATTGTTTTTCAACTGAGTTCAGCTAAGCCTTAGGAATTCCACTGGTAGGAATAGAATGTTTATAAACCCTTAATGGAGTACAAATCCACTATTTTACAGAGGAAACTAGCAAGGTCCAGAGAGGTTAATAATCTGTCTAGTATCACACAGCTAGTAGTCAACCTGACACTAACATTCAGGTCTCATATTTAAGATCAATACTCCCAATTATAATGAGATGCTAGATTTTGAAAAGATTATGGCAAAGGAAAAAATGGTAGTTATTCATTGACTTAATGAATGCTGGGACACTTTCTAAATCATCTCAGCTAAGAGTGTCTTCCCAGCATTTGCTCATCCTTGAGAATATTACATAAGGGATATTATGACACTTAGGACTACTACGGTTGGCCTAATAGGTGTGCACAGCACAAACAGATGAAGCACTAATCATATATAATTGTATAGGATGCATATTTTGAGTGGCTAGAGTTGTATGACATGGTGGTCCAAATGACAAGTCACCCATTTGATGAAAAATTCCAACCACAGAACACAAGTGTTTTGACATTTCCCCCAACCATTCCATGTTTTTATTATATTTAGAGGGACAGTTTTCCCCTAGAGCATTTTCCAGATTCATTTGCACACTACAGTAAACCTCCAAACAAAATCTAAAAATATCTTGCTACAAAAATGCAGGACAATGGCTTAGCTCCTGTTATCTGCCCTAGCTGGAAAGTGGATGCTTGTTCTGAGTCTGTCATAGATAATGGCAACTTCATATTAGCTCTGCTAAGATACTCAAAACATCCATTCCAGTTCCAAAAGACCACAAGATCTTGTTATTTTCAGTTTTGTATTTTGCATTTTATCTATTTGTAGGGTCTGCCAGCTATATTAGAGTGATATTATAGTCTATATATGAAACAGAAAACTTTCATCTTAAAATAGACTATAATACTGTACCTTATTAAAAAATACAAGTGCGTTTTCTCCCAGAGACTATGACTTACGATAATGACTGTTATCCATATGCAATTACTTTGGTTACCTTGGAACATACTGACATTCATTTATTTAAAGATAATGTAACACATTTTTATTCACTGAGATAATCTGTGGATATGATTAAACATGGATGCCCATCTTATACTTTGGGATAAAATGGAAAAAATTGCAATCAGAGTTTTTGCACTGTTAAAAACAGCTCCTATTAAATTGAGAAAGTTACATTATGGCTTATTTCAAACAAAATTGCAAGTGATTATAAAAAAACAAAATATAACTTGGATAAGCACTATGTGAGAACATCCATTCTACCCAATAAAGAGGTATTGGAGCTAGACTCACAGGGTAAGTGCTTCAGTAAGAGAATCATTGGCTGTTCAAGAGTGACTGTCCATTTATCTCCATTACAGTAGACAGACACAAGAGATGGTCAAGGAGTGACTATGCTATATTATTAAGAACATAACTGGAGAGGACACCATGGAATAAACTATTTTAATATTAACTAAAGAATGCACTAGCTAGAAGCCTGGAAATATAGCTTAAAGATTCATATTATTTCAGGATTTCCTTCCTTTTAATGCTCTCATAGAAAGCAGTCTAACGAATTAGGTAATCTATCACTAATTTTCAGAGACATATGTGGGAAGCAAAAAGGGGGGATTAAAATACACAGAAATGCTTTTTAAAAATCATTTTAATATAACCTAACCTTCAAATTTTTTTTTTACACCCTAAGGAAAAAAACATTTTGAAAGTGTCACTAGACACAATGTCCTTACCAAAATAAGTTAAAAAGTTATTGGTGGCCCTCCCAGAACTTAAGAACAAAGCTGTTCTTATTCCATGCCACCCACAGGTTATCTTTTCTCAACATTGTTCTTTTTGTTTCAAATTTTTGGTGTAAGTTCTAGTTACTTGACATATAGTGTAATATTTGTTTCAGGAGTAGGACTTAGTGATTCATTACTTACACATAACACCCAGTGCTCATCACACCAAGTGCCCTCCCTAATCCCCATCCCCCATTTAGCCCATCCCCCTACCCAGTTCTTCTCCAGCAAACCTGTTTGTTCTCTGTGGTTAAGAGTCTCTTATGGTTTGCTTCTCTCTCTCTCTCTCTCTCTCTCTTTGCCTCTTTCCCTATGTTCATCTGTTTTCTTAAATTCCACATATAAGTGAAATCATATGGTATTTCTTTATCATGAGCACATTAGGGCTCCCTCACTCCAAAGTTAATACCAACTCTTCTAGGCAGGGTTTCCTATAGAAGGAATAATTAAGATGCTTCACTAGTCCATCAAAGAAATTATATTCAGATGAACTATGAAGTTGCTTTGTTAGAGATTAAGAAAATACATATTATCTGTATTAAATAATGTGAAAAGCATTCAAATGAGATCATCTTTCTAAATGACACTTTTATTCTAGGATATCAATGAAAGAACTGTTACATGTTAACATGCGAATTCTAGTCAACTTTCACCACCAGAAAACTTATCTGCTCTATAATTTACAATTTTATTCAGTAATAATTAATTAAACATAGAAAAATAAGTGTAATTGATAGCTAATTCTCTAATCATTTTTTCTTCCTTCACCATTATTTTGATTAGAAAGCCAGTATTATTTGGTAAGAGATACAAAAGTGCTTACAAATGAGGGTTTATATGGAGTAATTTGTTTCATTCTCTCATTTTTAAGAGTTATGCCCCTTTATTTCAAGAGATCAAAAATGAAGTGCACCAAATCCTAGGCAACCTTCTGCCCACACACCCACATCAGAGTATCGCTGAGGAGGATGGAGGGTAAAATGAGATCTAACCTGCCCTCCTTCATAAGGCCATTCAGTGGCACTCTATGATAGTGTGAATTAGTATTCTCCATTTCGTTCCCTCTCTGGTTGGGAATTTACATAGTATAAATGTAATCTAATTTATGTGGCATAAATTAGGACATAAGAGTTTTGGAAAGTGGAAGTGAGACAAGAGTCCTCTGCGTTATACTTCAGCTCTTTCTACCAGGAAGCAAAGTCTTGAAAATATTTGGTTTTTCTATCTGGTTCTTTAGTATCCCGTCTCCATTGCAGGAGATTAGAAGCTTATGACACAACTGCAGTACCTATAAACTCTGGCTTCCTATCCCTGGACCACAGCTGCAGGGGTGTCTCGAAACCACAATACTAGTGGAAGTCTTGAAGGCAGAAGCTCTGCCAAGGAGTCAGTTCTTTTTCATTCTGGGTGGGAGTCATTCCAAGTGTCCACTTTTTGTTGACTTCTAATGCTTTGTATTAAATCCCATCCTGCTCAAAATAGTACATCATTTCTTCACTGACCCCTCATTGATGCACTGCCTGCTGTTTCAAACAAAGATCGAGATCATCCCAGAGAGAACTTAGATGGCAGCAAGTCCAAATTCTTTAAAAAAAAAAAAAAACAGAAACAAAAACAAGACAAAAATCTACATAAGTGTATGTCAATTTACTTATATAGTATATAATTTAATACATCTATGCATAAATACAAGTTTTTAAATATATATATAACATGAGAGTTTTTCAATACCAGTTTTTAAATATATTTATATATAATAACAAGTATATTAATTATATATTACATAATATTCTATATATTATATATTAAGTGATATATATATATATATATATATAGAGAGAGAGAGAGAGAGAGAGAGAGAAAGTGGAAGAGGTGATTATGCAGGGTAAACATTTTCCTGTATCTTAGCATTGAAGAAAGGCAATAGGCAGGAATTATATAATACAAAGGGAGCAACATTGAGTATTAAAAAAAAAAATTATTATTACAATTTAAAGCCTGTTCTAACTTGTCTTCCTTCCTAAGAATTAAGTATTTACCTCTATGTTAATTCACTTTCTTTTCCACAGCTTCATTAAAGGAAAAGGAAAAAAATTCACATTCATCAAAACTGAGGCAAGTGACTTCCGTAAAGTCATAAAGTTAAACAGGAGCCATCTCCCCCCAACCCAGAGCTCAACAATGAATGAGGCTAAAAAGACCTCAGCTCATAATAGACTTGCCAGGACATTTGCTTCAAGTCATCTGATCCTTACAACTCCTACCCAATGGTCACATCAACATCAATGTCATTGTTTCCACATATTCCCTCTATCAAAACCCAAACTATTTAAGGTTAAGAATCCCCAAGAAGGTGAAAGATCCAGAAAAGAATTCAAAACAGCAATACCGTGATTTTCTTCATTATAACCAGGTCCATTCCCCATTTCCTAGGGTTGCAGGTAGTACTACCAGCAACCAGGAAAACTGAAAGTGGAAATACACTTTCTCATTAATTTGCAATATAGATCGTTTCCATAAGATTGATTCTAGAAAGGTATAAAAAAACTTAAAATCGGGGAGGAGTCAAGATGGCGGAGAAGTAGCAGGCTGAGACTACTTCAGGTAGCGGGAGATCAGCTAGATAGCTTATCTAAAGATTGCAAACACCTACAAATCCAACGGGAGATCGAAGAGAAGAAGAACAGCAACTCTAGAAACAGAAAAGCAACCACTTTCTGAAAGGTAGGACGGGCGGAGAAGTGAATCCAAAGCGACGGG
>NW_019154085.1:79023996-79090984 GCF_002288905.1 Enhydra lutris kenyoni | reverse complement strand
AAAAAAAAAAAAAAAGGCCATGTCATACTCTTTTTAGTTTAACCTCAGCCTATACTGGTCAACTTCTAGTTCCTCTTTCATCACCTAACACTTGGTATGGAACATGCTCAAATTCTACCCAGCCAAGTTAATTGCCAGCCAACACAGCTGCACCTGAACCTTATCAGTGGAAGAGTACTCTGTAACAAAAAGAGGCCCATCTGGGTGTCTCGATACCCTGGTCAAGTTCCTATTCTGAATGACCTTGAGCAAGCTTTTCTCTGTTAGAAAATAAACATCTTGGCTTGAAGTATGCAGACCCCTTCCAGCAAAACAGTTTATTATTCCAGGATTAATTTTCCAAATGTCAGGTATAGTCAGTCTACTAACAGAACTTACATACTCCAATAAAGGAGAAAATAGCTTTTGCAACAAGTATAACCCAAACAAGGCAACAGTTACAAGAGGAAACAAATGTGATCCAATCGCTGTGCTTCATGCCATGAGAGAATCAAAAAGTCCCCACATTTGAGAAGGGGAAATCCGGAGTATAAGGCACAAAGTGCATAAAGCAAGAAACCAAAAAGACAGATTAGCAAACACAGATCGCAAAAGGCAAAATGGCACATGACAGTGCTGGGGGAGAAAGCATGAAATGTCAGGAGAAGCTAATCAGGAAGGATTTCCTGGCAGTGAGGGTTTTCTGAGTCACTGGAAATAAGGCTAATGTGTTAGAAATGGGGAGGTAAAGCCCTGGAGCTGGGGAGGAATGTGCGAAGGTACAGAGGCGTAAGTGAACATATAAAGGGCAACAGTGGAGTCAGTTCCACACAAGGGTTTTCTCCCCTGCAGAAATAAACCATTTAGCATACACAAGGCAATGCGAACACGTGCCCATCCAGTTCATTTATGCTAAGATCACAATAGCAGGAAAGACTAGCTGTCAGCAGTGTCCCTGCAGTTCCGATTCACAGGTTCATGCCCTCATGAGGTCACACTGGACCCAGTATCTTCCAAAACTTCCCCAGAACTTATTAGGAGGTATTAGACCACATGTTGCTTAGCCCCGGCTTATTGATTTCCTTTACATGTAACTTTGCATAATATCCGTACCATGAAGAGGAGACCCTCAATCAAACACCCAGGACTGGCATCAACAGAAGTCATAACCAGTGAAACCTGTTACATTTCAGTGCCACTCTAAGTTTAAGAGCCACCCCCTACCCCGCCAACTATTTTTCCAAGTATCTTCCCTGGATTCACACAGTTAACCCCTTCTATTCCTACTTGCTATAACAAATATTTTCTTCTGATAAAATATATGACTTGTTTTGGTAGTACTACCCAGTGAGGAGATGGGCTCATCACAGAAGACCACAGACAGATTATTTTTATTTTATCATTACAAAATGCAGGACAAATCCATGACAAAATTTGCATTTGAGGAAACTTTAGCAGCCTCGTATATAATAGGTAGGTAGTGATAAAGGAATGGAAGCTGGAAGCCAAGTAAGAAGCCCGGTGGTCATTTTGGTCTTCTGGGTGTAAAATACAAAGGATCCACTGAAGCCAGAATGATAGCATGGCAATAACAGGAAGGCGTAAATCTAAGAGATGTACATAAATACTCTAAGTGCTTACTGATGCACTGAATTTAACAGAGTTGTACCAAAGACACATAAAGACAACACTAGAAAACTGAGAATGGTCAAGGCATACAAAGCAATGGAGAAATAGGGAAGTTGGTTTGGGATGCACTGGAATTCAACATTCATCTATTCCTTCTAATATTTATTGAGAATTTACTAAATGCCAGCCACTATACCAGATCCTAGGGACATAGGATAGTTGCTAAGACAAACCTGGTCCCTTTCTTCATGAAGCTTACAAACTATCAACATATGGTTCTAAGTGATCAATTTTTGTTTAAAGTGCTGCATTAGGGAAGTTCAGGCTATTATGGAAGAGGGGACTCAATATCATCTGATATCTAAGGGAAAACCTGAGGGAGAAAATATGAGAAGAGTTTGAAAAACCAATGGATTCAAATGAGATCAATGCGCTTTGAGGTATTTGTGAAAAATCCAATTATTTTCAAGTAACTCTGTACCAGACACTTTACATATGTTGTTTCATTCAAATCACACATCATCCCTATAAGGTAATTATTTCATTTCTAAAACCCAAAACTTCAAATCAAACATTTTAAATTGACCATGATGGCAAGGCAAATAAGTACCAAAGTTGGAAGTCTGCCCCAGTCAACCCGCCTAAAAGAACTGCTTTAACAGGTTAGAAGAGGTTTTTTTTTTTTATTCTGAAGGAAATTACCTCTATAAGCATTTCCTTTGGCACTAGCTCCATTCTGAATAAAACCAATTCTTCTTCCCTTTGACAGCTCTTAAAATATTTAAAAACAATTATGCTCACCAACCAGCTTTCAAGTTTTCGCTACATTGTATGTATATGTTTGCAGATTCTAATCACGAGAAGTGTTACCTTACACACCACTTTGTGGCTTGTTTATTCTTGTAGACAAGGCAGTAACATTACATTATACTGCGACATGACCTAATTTTTGTTATATACTTCATATACATATCTCAGTATCCTGTCCCATTCTCTGGTACATTTGACATCGCTCCTCAATCCCCCTCAACCTCCATCTCTACTTCTTTGACTTCCCTTATTATTAATTTTCCACAGTCCCAGTGCTCTCACACTAATTATCAACAAATATTGGTCACAACTTCCCCATGACTGCTCCTTTTAGCCCTTTGTCTCTTGCTTTCATCTATAGTATCTGATAGTTTCTGGATTCTTTTGTCTCACCAAGCTTCTCCATTTGCCATTTCTCTCATTAGCTACATTGAGGTTCTTCCCCTTTCTTGGGTTAAATTCCTACAGAGTTTTCCGTGCCATAACTAATAATTTCAGACAGCTTTTAGCCACATTTCTAATTAAAACCCACAGGTAAAAGTTTGATGGAAAACAGGTGCGCTTGTATAAGGGAAAACACCTGTTTTAGTACTTGGAGCTCAAATGGAAAAACAGACCGCTTCTTATATATATATATATAAAAAAAAAAAGCAAGTACATTAGATATTTTCTTTTCCTGTGCCTATGAGATCTAAGGATCATTGGTTTGAAGTAATAAAGCACATAAGTGAATATCTTTAGGGAATTTGAGGAAATTTGTCAAATGCCTCCATGACAAGTAGGTGTTTTATGATTTCTAAACATTGATTTCAGAACCACTTTCAGCTTGCAAAGTCTGAGGCTTATTCTGTCCCACTGTACATTAAATCCCATTACTCTTAATGGCAAAACATAATGAGCCTCTTGATTTGGGGGGAGGAGAAAACTCCCAAACTGAGAGAAGACACCTTAATTGTTCTTCTGCCTTTAAATGAGCAAAAACTATCAGATGGCTATGCCATCTGAAGTTCCTATACATTATATTCAACGTCACCAGTAGCAATTTTCCTATTAGGGTCTCCATTAATCAATGCTAACTTTACACATTAACATTTGTGGGAGACAAAGCTCCTCCTGTTAGTTCTCTCTCACACATAACACACACACACACACACACACACACATACATTTCCTACTTTTTTTTTAATTTATTTTTTTCAATGTTCCAAAATTCATTGTTTATGCACCACACCCAGTGCTCCATGCAATACGTGCCCTCCATAATAACCACACCAAGCTCAAATAACCCCCCAACCCTCTCCCCTCCAAAACCCTCAGCTTTGTTTCTCAGAGTCCACAGTATCTCATGGTTTGTCTCCCCCTCTAATTTCCCCCAACTCACTTCTCCTCTCCATCTCCCAATGTCCTCCATGTTATTCCTTATGTTCCACAAGTAAGGAAACCATATGATAATTGGCTCTCTCTGCTTGACTTATTTCACTCAGCATAATCTCCTCCAGACCTGTCCATGTTTATACAAAAGTGGGGTATTCATCCTTTCTATGGAGGCATAATACTCCATTGTGTGTGTGTGTGTGTGTGTGTATATACATATATATATATGTATGGTATATATATGTACCACATTGGATATATATCTTGGAAAGAACCAAGAGTTATATATATATATATAAAGAAGATGTGTGTGTGTGTGTGTGTGTGTGTGTGTGTATGTATATATATACACACACACACATCTTCTTTATCCATTCTTTATCCATTTATCTATCCACATCTTCTTATCCATTCGTCCTTTGAAGGCCATCTTGGTTCTTTCCACAGTTTAGCAACTGTGGCCATTGCTGCTATGAACATAGGGGTACAAATGGACTTTCTTTTCACTACATCTGTTCTTTGGAGTATACCCAGTAGTGCAATTGCAGGGTTATAGGGTAGCTCTATTTTTAATTTCTTAAGGAATCTTCACACTGTTTTCCCAAGTGGCTGCACCAACTTGCATTCCCACCAACAGTGTAAGAGGGTTCCCCTTTCTTCACATCCACTCTGGCACTTGTTTACTGTCTTGTTGATTTTGGCCATTCTAACTGGTGTAAGGTGGTATCTCAATGTGGTTTTGATTTGAAGTTCCCTGATGGCTAATGACGATGAACCTTTTTTTCATGTGTCTACTAGCCATTTGTATGTCTTCTTTGGAGAAGTGCCTGTTCATGTCTTCTGCCCGTTTTTTGACATGATTATCTGTTTTCTGGGTGTTGATTTTGAGGAGTTCTTTATAGATCTTGGATATCAGCCCTTTGTCTGTTGTGTCATTTGCGAATATCTTCTCCCATTCCGTGGGCTGCCTCTTTGTTTTATTGACTGTTTCCTTTGCTGTGTAGACGCTTTTGATCTTGATGAAGTCCCAGAAGTTCATTTACACTTTTGTTTCCTTTGTCTTTGGAAACATATCTTGAAAGAAGTTGCTGTGGCTGATGTCGAAGTAGTTACTGCCTATGTTCTCCTCTAAGATTCTGATAGATTCCTGCCTCACATTGAGGTCTTTTATCCATTTCAAGTTTATCTTTGTGTATGGTGTAAGAGAATGGTCGAGTTTCATTCTTCTATACATAGCTGCCCAATTTTCCCAGCACCATTTATTGAAGGGACTTTTTTCCAGGGTATATTTTTTCCTGCTTTGTCCAAGATTAGTTGACCATAGAGTTGAGGGTCCATATCTGGGCTCTCTTCTCTGTTCCCCTGGTCTATGTGTCTGTTTTTGTACTAGTACCATGCTATCTTAGTGATCACAGCTTTGTAGTAAAGCTTGAAATCAGGTAATGTGATGCTCCCAGTTTTGTTTTTCTTTTTCAACATTTCCTTAGCAATGTGGGGTCTCTTCTGGTTCCATACAAATTTTAGGATTATTTGTTCCAGCTCTTTGAAAAATGCCCACGGAATTTTGATCAGGAAGGCAGTGAATGTATAGATGGCTCCAGGCAGTAGACATTTTAACAATGTTTATTCTTCCAATCCATGAGCATGGAATGCTCTTCCATCTTTTTGTGTCTTCTTCAATTTCTTTCATGAGTGTTCTGTAGTTCCTTGAGTACAGATCCTTTACCTCTTTGGTCAGGTTTATTCCCAGGTATCTTATGGTTCTTGGTGCTATAGTAAATGGCATTGATTCTGTAATTTCCCTTTCTGTATTTTCATTGTTAATATATAAGAAAGCAACTGATTTCTGTACATTGACTTTGTATCCTGCCACATTACTGAATCCCACCACTTCTGAGGAGAGGGAGTTCCGATATTAGGAAATTCAGGCCACAAACAGTTTACTGCCACGACTAGCATGTTCAACAGAAGTCAAGACCAGATGCCAGAGAAAAGCACGGGTACTTGAAAAACATCTAAAAAACACTCTTAAATCCATTTCTTCTGACTTATTTCTCTCTAGGCACTTTGAGTCATTTTCTCTACCTTAAATTTTATCCCATATGTGTGGTATAAAAAGAACCACGACTCTTCCCTCTCTCTGAAAGAGATCTCATCTCTGAAGACGAGGGCAGGTAGAAGAGAACCATTTTGTCTCTTCTTAGGGTTCCTACCTTGTCACAGGAAGATATGCCTTTTCACTTTTGTAAGTATCTCAGAGACACCCAAGCCTACTTTCCATTCCATTCCCTCTACCCCCTCAAAAGAAGAGGATGGCTTATCAAATCGCACCCTGAGAAGACTCCCTGCAAACTGGAAGCCTGGGCTCTCTCCTTTACACCTGGAAAGTGTAAGCGCTCCTCCCACTCATTTCCTTCAGTAGTAAGAACACTGGAGTCTATGATGCCAATTTACAAACTGTGGTCCATGTACCAGCCGCAGTAGCAGCACCTGTGAATTTGTTAGAATTGCAAATTGCCCAGCTGCATTCCAGGCAGAGTGAATCCAAAACCCTGGAGTGAGGGCCCAGGAATCCATGTTTTCACAAGCTCTCTAGGGAATTGTTTAAGAGCTGAAGTTTAAGAAGTACTTTCTGGAGTGCTTCTGAAATGTTAACAATTATATGAATGACCTGGCCTGGGAATATGGAGAAACTGCACACTGTGATTCTACATGTTAACAATGTCTCAGGTGGTACTGATGTTATTGGTCCTTGGACCTCCCACTTTCTCAGCATTGGCTGAATATGAGAATCACCAGGAGAGCTTAAACACCACAAGCAACAGACCCCTACCCTCAGAGATTCTGATTTAATTGGTTTGGTGTGCAGCCAGAGCATGTGGGAAAACTGTAGTTTTAAATCCAGTTGACATTTTAGACTCTATGTCTATATTTTCACTAGTTCTAAGCCCATATAGAGAAGAACATGATTGGTACCTTAAATCCAACTAGGAAGTTCACTGGGAAGAAGTCAGTAATAGGATCTGACTCTACTGCAGTCCATGGGGAGAAACCCATTTCCTCAGTCATTTGACCATGCTGTTCTTTCCATAAAAGTGTTAACAACTAGGCTGGAAAGTCCAAAATTTGAATATGAGCCTCGGAGAAAGAGAACAAAGAGATTTCTCAGACTGCTTTTTTAAAGGTTGGGTCACATCACTCATAGGGTTTGTCAGGCTCATCATAGTAAAAGACTAAATAAGGTCCAACTCTAGTGGGTATTATAGTATAGACACACCTAAGAATTAACATCTACTGAAAACCCATCTAATAAATATTTATCAGATACCTGCTTTTTTGGCAAGCTCAGTGGCGGGCACTGGGGATAGAATAATGAACAAGAGGAATTCCACTTCTGGAATGGTGGCCTCAGAAGACCTGTAAACCTGCTCCCTAACAAAGCAAGCCTAACTGGTGAAAATTATTTTTTAAAAAATTTAAGCTTCTGCAATTTTCCTAAGAGCAAAATGAAGAAACATATATTTAAGAAAAATCTGTGGGGCGCCTGGGTGGCTCAGTGGGTTAGGGCCTCTGCCTTCGGCTCGGGTCATGATCCCAGGGTTCTGGGATCCAGCCCTGCATCAGGCTCTCTGCTCAGCAGAGAGCCTGCCTATTCCTCTCTCTCTGCCTGCTTCTCTGCCTACTTGTGATCTCTGTCGAATAAAAGAATAAAATCTTTTTTTTTTAAAAATCTACTAAAACTCAGTAAGAACAGCAATACTCTATGACATTTGAACCAATGTCATATGTCAACATCAATGACAT
The DNA here is from genome assembly GCF_002288905.1 of Enhydra lutris kenyoni. Lineage (NCBI taxonomy): Eukaryota > Metazoa > Chordata > Mammalia > Carnivora > Mustelidae > Enhydra > Enhydra lutris. The sequence goes on along the minus strand of NW_019154085.1, from coordinate 79,083,388 downwards.
ATGAACAAATGTATGCCAATATATTAGAACACTTAGATTTGATGGACAAATTCCTAGAAAGCACAAACTACTAAAATTGACCCAGGGTGAGAGAGAAAATCTGACTAGACTAATAACAAGTGAAGAGATGGAATTAGTGCTCCAAAAACTACCTACCTACAAAAAACGTCTAGTTTCAGATGGATTTATTGGTAAATTCTACTGAACATTTAAAGAAGAATTAATAACAATTATTCACAAACTTTTCCAAAACCCTGAAAAGAAACACTTCTCAACTCATTCCATGAGGCCAATATTACTCTGACACTAAAACCAGACAAAGACATCATGAGAAAACTATAGAACTACCTCTTCCTCATATGAACACAGATGTAAAAATCCATAACAACATACTAGCAAACCAAATTCAGCAAGACATAAAAAAAATTATATACCATTACTAAGTGAAACTTACCATAGGAATTCAATGTGGATTTAACATTCAAAACTTAATTAATGGGGCATAAAGGTGGGGTGGAGGGTGTTACATGAGGAAATTATCATGAAGAACCAAGTATCCCATGGTTTAAATCTGAATTTATATTATACCCTAAGAAACAAATGGACAGCTTTTGAAGAGGGTTTTTTAAATTCAATTAATTAACATATAGTGTATTATTAGTTGCAGGGATAGAGTTCAGTGAGCCCTTCTTAAGGCCTGTCACCCAGTTACACCAACCTCCCACTTCCCTCCTCTCTAGCAACCATTAGTTTGTTTCCTATGATTAAGAGTCTTTTAAGGTTTGTCTTCCTCTGATTTCATCTTATTTTCTTTTTCCCTCCTTCCCCTATGGTCCTCTGTTTTGCTTCTTAAATTCTGCATATAAGTTGAATCATCTAATAATTGTCTTTCTCTGATTAACTTATTTCACTTAGCATAATACCCTGTAGTTACATCATTTTTTTTTTTTGGATGGCTGAGTAATATTCCATGGTAAATATGTATACCATATCTTCTTTATCCATTCATCTGTTGGTGGACATCTAGGCTCTTTCCATAGTTATTATAGTTATTATAGTTATGGCTATTGTGGACATTGTTATTATAGTTATGGCTATTGTGGACATTGTTGCTGTAAACAATGGGTGCACATGCCCCTTCAGATCACTACATTTTTATCTTTGAGGTAAATACCTAGTAGTGCAATTGCTGGGTCATAAGGTACCCCTATTTTTAATTTTTTGAAGAACCTCCATACTGTTTTCCAGAGTGCCTGTACCAGCTTGCATTCCCATCAGCAGTGTAAGAGGCTTCCCTTTTCTCCACATCCTCGCCAACATTTGTCATTTCCTGACTTGTTAATTTTAGCTATTCTGACTGGTGTGAGGTGGTATCTCATTGTGGTTTTGATTTGTATTTACCTGATGTAGAGTGATGTTGAGCACTTTTTCATGTGTCTATTGGCCATTTGGATGTCCTCTTTGCAGAAATGTCTGTTCATGTCTTCTGCCCATTTCTTGACTGGATTATTTGCTCTTTGGGTGTTGAGTTTGATAAGTTCTTTATAGATCTTGGATACTAGCCCTTAATCTGATACATCATTTGCAAATAGCTTCTCCCATTCTGTCAGTTGTCTTTTAGTTTTGTCAACTGTGTTCTTTACTATGTAGCTTTTTATCTTGATGAAGTCCCAATAGTTCATTTTTGTATTTGGAGACGTGCCTAGCAATAAGTTGTGGGGCCAAGGTCACAGAGATTGCTGCCTATTTTCTCTTCTGGGATTTTGATGCATTCCTCTTGTGCATTAGGTCTTTCATCCATTTTGAATTTATCTTTGTGTATGGTGTAAGAAAATTTCCAGTTTCACTCTTCTGCATGTGGCTGTCCAATTTTCCCGACACCGGTTGTTGAACAGACTTTTTTCCATTGGCTATTCTTTCCTGCTTTGTCAAAGATTAGTTGCCCATAGAGTTGAGGGTCTATTTCTGGGTTCTCTATTCTGTTACACTGATCTGTGTATCAGTTTTTCTGCCAGTACCATGCTCTCTTGATGATTAGAGCTTTGTAATAGAGCTTGAAGTCCAGAATTGTGATGCCACCAGCTTTGGTTTTCTTTTTCAATAATCCTTTGGCTATTTGGGGCCTTTTCTGGTTCCATACAAATTTTAGGATTATTTGTTAAAAATGCCAATGGTATTTTGATAGGGATTGCACTGAATGTGTAGACTGCATTGGGTGCCATAGACATTTTCACAATATTTGTTCTTCCAATCCATGAGCATGGAACATTTTTCCATTTCTTTGTGTCTCCCTCAATTTCTTTCATAAATATTCTGTAATTTTCAGAGTACAGATCCTTTGCCTCTTCAGTTAGGTTTATTCCTAAGTATTTTATGGTTTGTGGTGCAATTATAAAGGGATTGATTCCTTAATTTCTCTTTCTTCTGTCTCATTGTTAATGTATAGAAATGCACTGATTTCTGTATATTGATTTTATATCAGGTCACTTTTCTGAATTCCTATATGAGTTCTAGAAATTTTATGGTTAAGTCTTTTGTGTTTTCCACATAGAGTATCATGTCATCTATAAAGAGTGAGAGTTTGACTTCAATGAAATATTCAAGAGTTTTAAAGAGAAGAGGGAAGAAATGTTGGTAAGACATCTTCCCATGAGCTCGAGTAGTCTTGAGTTCCTACATATGTCCTTAGGAAAAAAAATAAATCTACCTAATATTATGCATAAAAGTCAAAAGATATTCTTTGTCAGACTGACAAATCTGGTTACCCAAAATGTATTTCTTGATAAATATCACTTTGTTGACTTTACAAAAAGTAAAGTCAGAAGACAATTGCCAAATATTGCTAAAAGGAAAATCAGAAAACTTTGGCCAGAATGGAAAAATATTTACAAAGTACATGTCAGACAAGGATTAATTTCCCTAAACTATAAACAATCCCTATGAATCAAAGAAAAAGGCAAACTTACAAAAGGAAAATAATTGAGCTATATGAGCAGAAAATTAAAAGAAAAGCAATACAAATGATTCTCAAACACAAAAACCTGCTCCATCTCACTCATTACAGATAAAAGCAAGTTAAAATTCATAAAGATAACAGTACCTTTTTGCCTTTTTGGCTGGCAAAGCTCAAAAAGTTTTAAAATACTCTGTGCTGGCAAAAATATGCATGAAAATGTACCCTCATATGTTGCTGGTGAAAGTGCAAATTGTTATAACCTCTATGAAAGGCAATTTAGCAAGAGTTATCAAATCAAACACATTTTGACTTGGCAATTTTAGCTTCCAAGAATCTATCCTACAGGTAACTAGTGCCAAGGACCTATATACATGGCTTTTTATTACAGTGTTGCTTTTTATAACAGTAGATTAGAAATACTTAAAATCCAGCATTAGGGAACAGCTTTTAAAAAGTTAACAAACTGAGGGTTTTGGAGGGGAGGGGGATGAGGGGTTAGAAGAGCCTGGTAGTGGGTATTAAGGAGGGCACGTATTGCATGGAGCACTGAGTGTGGTGCATAAACAATGAACCTTGGAACACTGAAAAAATTAAATTACTTTTTTTTTTAAAAGTATGTACCCATAGAGTTGGACTACTGTGCAGCCATAAGGAGTAAGGAGTTTTTCTACTAACACACCGAATGACATACAAGACATACAATTCAGAATATAATTATTTCAGTCAAGACTACAGGAGAAAAAAAACCTGAGCTTTCCCAATTCTTTGACATTAGCTAAGAAAGGACTGTTCCATAGTGTTAAAATCTTGATAGTAATAAAGAGTTCAAAGGATATATTGATACCCACAGAAGAATATGTATGGAAAGCACTTACTTCATTCATCTAAAATTTTGTAACTGCCTCTAGGACTGAGCATTGTTAATGTTAAAACCATAGCCTGTTAATCATACAGAAAGGTGGAGATTATATTGGATATTTTGTATTTTCTATCTGCTCAGCATCTTTTCAACATGATTGTAACATTGAGGGAATTGTTCATCTTCTGAATCCCACCTCTCCAAGATTGAAGCTAGGAGAACTCACTTACCTGCCTCGTTCGTGCAGACATGTGATGCAACCGCTCACCAGTAAGAGTTATCCAGCTGTGCATGGGCACCCCGTTTGCTGGTGAGTGGACAGTAGAGGCATTTGGGGCATAGCAGCGATGGTGAGGTGGAGATGCTGACACAGCAAGTGGAAGGCCAGAGCAGAACACAAGCTGTAGCATCCAGCACCCTGAGAGAGGGGTGGCCACTGAGTCATTTTCTCCTCAGGCTGGTGTGCTGTATGGTTTGGAGTCTTTCTCCTAAAATCTTAGCGTTGAGATTTGGAGGTTATTCTCTAGCCCCTATAATGACTATCAATCTCCCAATCTCCTTTTTTAAAAGCTATGCTGTTTAATCAGTCAGTGTTAGTTCTGTTGGCTGCCTGTAAGCAAAAGATAGGAAGTTTACAATTTACAAACAACCAAAAAATGTGTGTGTCAGGTTATTTCAATACACAAACTCCAAAGCAATTAATATAATAAGATATTCTGGGATTAGTAAAGAGTTCTTAAAGAGATTCTTTTCCCTAAGCCCTGTGAAAAGGGAAAGAAGAAACTTACATAATAAATTACAGTGGGAAGCTGTTTTTCCCAAACTAATAAATGTCATTATTGGTAACTGTACCCTTATACCAAACTAAGGAAATAAGTATAAAAATAATAGTAATAATAAAACACTACCTGTATTACATATACTATCTCATTTAAACCATACAAATCCCAGTTAGGGGCTCATTTTACATATGAAACAAAAGTCAGATTCATTACATTGTTTAAGGTGGTAATAAGCTTCAAATCTAGGTAATCTACTCCTCTTAACCACTACATTTCATTAGCACTGAGAGCTTAGAAAATAAACCCTAAACAGATTAAATTGCTCAAAGTTGTTTACCTGTCTTCTGGTGATAATTCTGTTCATGAATAAAAATTGTAGTATTTATGACCTAAAGAAAGGATCACCTAAGTAAGAACAATCATATACTACAGCTGCTACAAAAGACTAAACAGATGAATCTTAAATCTTAAGTTTCTTAACATCATCATTGTGATCTTTGCAACATACCTAAAAAGTTCCAGGAGGCAAGGTGATATTAACCTTATTTTACCAATGTATATATAAAGTACTCTACATTCCCTGTAAGGCATTTATTCTCTCCATTGTGTCTAGATGTCTCCTTTTTCCCTTTATTATTAGATTTTTAAGATACAGAAGCTTGAGATGTAGAAGGGCTCAAGCTAAGGATGCATTCAAGTTATGTAGAGGAAGGAATTCATCAGGAGTTTGCCAGTCACTCTCCAGTGTTTGTCAATAGAGCACTGTGTGCTCTTTAACAGACACTTACTAGATATCTGATAATAGGTACTTTCCAAGGTGATATGAAAAACACACAAGATTAATTGAAGCATGGCCTATGTCTTCACAAATTTACAATCTAATTGAAAAGACAGAACATAATTTAAAATAACCATAATGTAAGTAGAAAATAATTGCCATGAGAATGACAAAGAGATTATCTTTGACCAAGAAAAACAGGTAGAGAAAATGTTTCAAAGTATGAATCAGACATGCAATTGCACAGGAAGAACATTCCAGGTGGAAGGAACAATGCACAAAAAATGTTCAAAGGAATGAAAGACTTGGTGCCTGTGCATAACACAGAAAAGTATGATTTCACTGTCTGGTAGCTATGAAGGGGAGAGTAGAGATTGGACTGGAAGTCAGAATTGATTTCTAGAAGCCATGATCATCTAGACTAGATGCAGTCACACTGACTTCTGACTACAATTTGGCCTTAACAGGTGCTCAATCATCCCTGCCAACTGTATCATTATTTATGATGACATATCCTTTATATTAGCAGAATTAGTGATGTGGGCAAAGGAAATGGCCCATCAGTAAATGGATACATTTAGATTTCAGTTCTTATGCCTTACATTTATTCTGCACAGCATTTAGAGTTTTGAGAAATATGTGACATGAATAATGTCTCCCAAAATATTCACTTGATAGGTAACAAAGTTAAATGAGTCCTTGTGCTCAAAATAAAGAACTGGATGTCCTAAATGCATACTTACACAAACATAAATTTGGTTTTTTTTTTTCATTTCTTTGCCCAGCATGAAGCTGTTAGAAATAGTGTTGTTTTATACATCATTAAATAATAATATTTATCCTGCAGAGTTAAACCATATTAATTGCACTTCTCATTTTTTTCTTTTGAAATCAAAATGAAACAATGCAAAAAATTATAATCATTTTAAAGTTGTTGAATGGTATATTAAAAATTCAGTTTTTCTACTCAAGTCATATTAACCATCTATTTTCATAGTTTGAATAATAAACCTTTAGACACATGGAAGTTTAATTCAATTCCTCATTCTTAGATCGCTTTGGGGGACCTGTAGTTCCCTACAATTTGGATGAAGGTGTTTTTAATTACCACTTAAATTGGTGGCAAAATAAATGTTGAGACTTCATTTCTTTTTTCTAATGTGTGTTTCTCACCTGGTGCCTGTATTTGAGAGAATCATTTTCCTGATAAGAAAGTGCACCCAGAAAAATGCTAATCATTTGTCATTTAGGAAAATAGGGAACATACATTATGTGTTTTTGCAGATTAAAACTATTTCTTTTGGGTAAAGAGTAAGCTTAAGAATTTGCTACATGATACACTACACACATATCCACATACACACAAAAGTTTTTCTTATAGAGGCAATGCAGTGCAGTTGGAGAATTGCCTATAGAAGGAAAGAAGAATTAAAAATCCTTCTATATCTCTTGCTCTGAATGAATTGGTTCCGGCCTGAAAGTTGGATTCTAGTTAAAGTTCAAACCCAGCTGTGGAAGAAGGTGACTATGCCTTTGCAATTAGAAGGGCAGAGCTCTGGAACTCTTTCTAACACAAACATGGTGTCTCCATCATCCTGTTCTAGCTGTTGGTGGAAATGTGCTAATGACAGCCCACAAATCAGAAGCCCAAAGGCTGAGAGCTGGACAGTGTTTAGAGCCAAGAGTTAGCTTTGTTGCCTTGAATCTGGACATGGGTTGGTCTGGAAGTCAGCAGAATTAGGCCACCAACAAGTGTGTGAAACATCTTCTCTAATCGTCTTCATTTGTGAAATGGAAGAATCTTAAGGAAGACTATCTCTGGCCATAATGCTATAATACTAGGAAAGAGCACTCACGTGGTATATTTCCATATCCACTTCCTAAAGTAATACTCAGCAAGAACATGTGGGAAGGTGTAGAATAAATGTGAAAGGGAAGAGGCTCATTGCAAGTGCAATAATCTCAAAAGATAACTCCAAAGAAAGCTAATAAAATGTTTCCCAAGCAGTAAGGCTCATCAGGGCCTTACTAAAATTACCATGACCCAGCATCTGGCCCCCAGCTTTATAAGCTTCAAAACTCTCATTTACTGACAGCAATTATCACTAACATCATTACTTTACAAACAAAAAATCTTTGGCAGAAGAAGTTACAATTCAGTCCATGATCTAAATGGAAATGGGTAAAAAAGAAAGAGCCTGCTATTGATAATAACGAGTGGAGCAATGCAAATCTGGCAGGACAAATCAAATTTGGTTGTAAAATGAAAACACTTTACAAGCCTGGTAAAGAGGTTTCAGTTGTTTGTGTATGCAATGTCACTCTCATTAGTAAAGGTTATCTTGCAGCTCCAGTCTGTAGTTTCTTATTAACAAAATGGAAAGTGAATATACATACTAAATTAAACATTTCACCTCTTCAGGGCCGTATCTGACAACTGTGTTTATCCATGCATTCACTCAATTCGACAGTCATTTATTAAACCTTGCTATATATAAGGCAGCTTCATTTTGGGTAGCATAGAAAAAGTCAATACTTTCAGAAACTGATTTATATTTTTTATTCAATCATAAAATTGTAGATTACGAAGAAGATATATAATAGCACTGATATCTTTGGCTGAAGCAAAATGTTCCCTGTTCAGAATTGGTATGTATTCTGTATTTTACATGCTAGATGTTGCAATTCTGCAGCATCTGTCCTGCAGAGCTCCTCCCCAGAAGGTCTCCTGGAGCTGTAACTACCTCTCTGCTCCAGAAAAAGATGCCTTCGCCTGGTTACCAAAACCTACATTTCCAGCTGCGGCTGGAAAAATTTTTGCTCTGTATATTATTAATTCCAGTTTTGAATCAAGGGTTAAATAGTAAAATAGTCAACAGTAACCATTCTCATAAAGTAACATGTGAAATGAGTAATTTTATGTAATTAATTAAAGTTGTTAAGTAGTTACGTATCTCTCTTTAGTGCCATTTATTTGTATTCTGTCACTTGTTCACGGCCCAACTTATGTGCCACTTTCTGCAAAGATCTTCTGTTCCCTTCAGCTAAAATTAAGGTCATCTCTTTTTCAAAATTCCTCACCCCAAGGAGGATTGGGTTAAAAGCTTTCTTTTTATAAAAAAAGAGTGATAAGATATAGCTTCATTCCTAATGTTCTTAATTTGCTTTTAAAGTTAAAATGTATTCTATACAACCTTAACAGTAATCTCTGAAAGAAAGAAAAATAGGTCAAAATATAATAGTAGAACTTATAAATTTAAAAAAATTGTCAGAACACATACATGATAAAAAGTATGCAACAAAATTATAGAAATAAAGTTAAGTATATATGTTAATAACAACAAATAGAAGTGACTTAAACTTCTCTGTATATTAAAAAAAATAGTTTACCAAAAAAAAAAAAAAAGCCAACCATATAACTTTTATAAACACACAGCTAAAACAAACTAATAAAGAAAGAGTATGGGAAGGAAAGGATTAATAGCAGATATGTAACTCAGTCCCTCCTTCCTCAGGGACACTTGAGGTAGTTTGACCTCAACTGGAACTCCTTATCATACTGATAGAATTTAATACCCAGAAAAAAACAAGACTTTTCCTGTGGCTCCTATATACTTGGGGAAGAGGGAAGGAGTGGCGGGAGCAGAAGAGGGGAAGAATCCTTAAGGGAGAATCCTCAAGCAGTCACTCAGCTGAGCGCGGAAACTGTCCTGGGGCCCAATGGCATAATCCTGACATCTTAACTTGACCTGAAATCAAGACTCAGAAGCTTAACTGACTTAACCACCCAGGCACCCCTCTATGTACGTATTTCTTACATAAAGAATCTTCCCAGCAGACTATACCTCATCTGACTGGATTTTTAAGATTTTATTTATTTATTTGACAGAGAGGGAGAGAGCATAAGTCAGGGGAGCAGCAGGCAGAGGGGGAGGGAGAAGCAGGTTTTTTACTGAGCAGAGAGCCCACTGTGGGACTCAATCCCAGGACCCTGGGATCATGACCTGAGCAGAAGGCAGATGCCCAACCAACTGAGCCACCCAGGCACCCCTGGATTTCTTCTTTAATAAAGAAGCTTGAATTTCTTTTTTTAGATTTTTTATTTATTTATTTGAGGGAGAGAGAGAAGCAGACTCCCCACTTAGCAGGGAGCCCAATGCGGGGCTCTATCCCAGGACCCTGAGATCATGACCTGAGCTTAAGGCAGACACGTAACCCACTGAGCCACCCAGGTGCCCCAAGGCCGAATTTGAGACTGATGACCCCACACTCTGTTGGAGTGGTTGTTAGTCACGTACTATTCTGAGATACAGGGCTAACTAAGAGCTCTTCAGACCAAGCAGCTTTGGTGAGCTAAATCATCCAGTTTAGAATGAGTCCTTGCACTTCAAACTCAAAACAATCCCAGATCTTTGTCTAGCAAACAGCCTATGAGAGATTGAGGCACTCCCTGATAGCAGTTTAATGTTAAGTGTGGCTTCCTTCTGGAATCCTCTGCACAGTCCTTAGTGCACCTTTGTGCTGGATTAGACTTTTGTTTGAGTCTAATGGACAACTGAGGCCTTCACAACCATATGGAGGATAATGTAAGGCATCATTATGACTTATTATAAGACAAATAAGGAGACAAAACAGATTGCCACAGTGGCATTGTTAATCTGAAAAGGCAGTCTTTGGGACAAAGGACATTAAATGGAATCCAAAAAAAGGGAACAAAAAAAAAAAAAGAAAGAAAACAACAAACCACTTTCCTTCATATATTGAATGTGGCTTAAAAAATCTTTAACCAAATATTAGTAAACTGACTCCAGCAATATACAGAAAGGACTATATACCATAACCAAATGAGATTTATCCTTTATCCTAAGAATGCAAGACTCCTTTAACATCTAAAACTCAACTAATATAATATGCCATATCAATAGAATAAAGAACAAAAATCATAACATATGACAAAAAAGAAAGACCTCTCAGCAAACTAGGATTAGAATGGAACTTCCTAAACCTCATAAAAACATCTACAAACAACTTAGAGCTAGCATACACTTAACGGTGAAAGACTAAATGCTTTCTTTCCTACAACCAGGGACAAAATAAGAAGGTCAATTTTCACCAATTTTGTTTCAGCAATGTACTGGAGGTTTTAGTCAGTGCAATAGAGAAAGAAAAATAAATAAATAAAAATAAAAAGCATGAGATTGCAAGGGAAGAAGTAAAACTGGGCTTATTCACAAATGACCTGATTGTCCTTGTAAAATATCCTAAGGAATTTACAAAAGAAGAAAAAAAATTGCAAGAAACAATAAACATGTTTACCAAGGTCATAGAATACAAGATAAAAATGTTAACTTTATTTTTATACACTAGAAAGAAACAACAATACAAAAATGAAATTAAGGGACAATCCCATTCTGTTAGTCACATAGTATGATAATGTAGTCATACAATACAATGAAAAAGATTAAAGTACTTAGGAATAAGTTTAACAACAACAACAACAAAACTGTATCTGTGTAGTTATACACAGATAACTAGAAACCACTGTAGAGAGAAATTAAAGATCTAGAAATATATCATGTTTATGCACTGTTAACAAAGTAATTTACTTCAAATTAATCTACAAATTCAAAGCAAAAATCAAAATCCCTAGAGACATTTTTGTAGAATTCAACAATCTAAATTAAAAACTTAAACTTATATAGAAATGTAAAGGACAAAATAGCCAAAGCAACTTTGAAAAAGAAGAAATGAATTAGGCTCACCCAACGTGAAGTCAACTCTTCATCAAGTTACACTTATCAGTACAGTGTGGTATTGGCATAAGAATAAGAACATAGATCAGTGGAAAAGAGGAAACCCATATATGGCCAAATGAATTTGGACAAAAGTAATTCCATTCCATTCAGGCAGTTCAATGAGGGAAAGGATAGTTTTGCAACAAACATTGACAGACAGCACCTATCTATATGCCCTCCCCCCAAAATTTATATTAGCAGCTTACTTCAACCTCACATTATAGTCAAAAATCAACTCAAAAGAAATCATAATCTAAATGGAAATCTATAATACTTATAGAAAAAAGCATAAGAAAAATTGTGATGTTAGGTTAGGCAAAGATTTCTTACATCTGACACCAAAAAACCTGAAAATTGGACTTTATCAAAATTAAAAATTTTGTTCTTCAAAAGAAGAGCAAAGAAGAAAATAAAATGAAAACAAGTCACATCTAGAAGAATTCATTTGCAAAGCATATATCATCATATATTTAATAAACAACTTGTTCCAGAATATATAAAAGAACTCCTACAAATCAATAATAAGAAAATACTCAGCTTAAAAATGAGCAAAATATCTGAGTAAACATCTCATCAAAGAAAATATGCCAATATCTAACAAGCACATAAAAAAAATGTTCAACACCACTACTCATGAGGGAAATGCAAATTAAAACCTTAATAAGATATCAGACCATTCTCATTAGAGTGATAATTCAAAAGACTGATGTTACCAAGCATGGGTAAAGATATGAAAACACTGAACATTTATAAATTTCTGTTGAGAACTTAAAATGACACAGTAATTCTGAAAAACAATTGGGCAATTTTTTTTAAAAAGTTAAGCAGATACTGACTATGCAACCCAGTAATTCCACTCCTAGGTAACCACCGAAGAGAAATAAAAACGTAGGTCCACAAAAAAAGAAAAAAATTAGGGGCGCCTGGGTGCTCAGTGTGTTAAGCCTCTGCTTTAAGCTCAGGTCATGGTCTCAGGGTCCTGGGATCGAGCCCTGCATCGGGCTCTCTGCTCGGCGGGGAGCCTGCTTCCCCCTTCCTCTCTGCCTACCTGTGATCTCAATCTCTCTGTCAAATAAATAAATTAAAATCTTAAAAAAAAAAAAAGAAAAAATTATATACAAGTATTCACAGCGGCATTATTCATAAGGGCCTCAAACTGGAAACAATGCAAATGTAGATTAACTAGTGAATGAGTATGGTATATTCACACAGTGAACTATTAGCAGTATAAAGGAACTCTTGATATAGGCTACAACATGGATAAACTTCAAAAACACTATAACCAGGAGAGAGGCCAGACACAAAGATTACATGGTATATGATTCCATTTATATGAAATTTCTATACAAGGCAAACCTACAGAGACAGAATGCAAAGGAGTGGTTATGTAGGGCTGCAGAAGAGAACAGGAACTAACTACAAACTGGCAGGAGAGAACTTTTTAAGTTGAGGGACATGCTCTGAAACGTTGAGTATAAACTATTTTTAAGTTTCCTATTGAGTAATACAGCATTCTGTTTAATAAAAATAATTCAGTATCCCAATTAATAAGATAATATACATATATACATCTCATGCTATGGTTCTACTTATTGTTGAGGTTATTAAAGAAGAGGAAGGTTGTGGTCGTGAGACTAATAACCACCGAAAGCACTTTATCCTTCCATCTGAAGTTATCTCAACCCCATGGCAGTTCAGAAAGACCAGTATGGTATTTAAGTTGAGAAACTGGCATCTTTTCTAATTGTGTGCAAAATATTTGGCCTTAAAATAACTGTTTTGAAGAATGATTTCACATGAGTTATAGTACTGCTTGACATTTGATATTCTCTAATTTTGATGAATTTTCATATGTAATCTTTGTCAATGAAGAAGAAATAGAAGGCATTTTATCTACAATTTACATGATGGAAATGAAGCTTGGAGATTTACCAGTGATTGCCTAAACTCACAGAGATGTTAGGAAGACAAGATAGAACATTAACCTGAGACATTCTATTCCCAGATCTCTGCTTCCCCCATTGTAGTACCATTTATCCTAAGAGTTCTTTTTTCCCCCATAGGCACAAAATAATGTTTTTTTGGTTTTGTTTTTGGTTTTAAAGATGTTATTTATCTATTTATTTGAAAGAGAGAGAGCACAAGTGGGAGGGGAGAAGGAGAGCGAAGAGGGAGGAGCAGACTCCCCAATGAGCAGGGAACCCTGTATGGGGCTGGATCCCAGGACCCTGGAATCATGACCTTAGCCAAAGGCAGACACTTAACCAACTGAGCCATCCAGGTGCCCCTAAAATAATGTTTTTAATAAACAATCTGTTTCAAATATATTCAAACAAATCAGGTAACAATAATTAAAAATCCTGTCTTACATTTGGAATGGACCCATCTACTTTACTTTTTTCAGTTTTATTGAGGTGTAACTGACAAAACTAAGATTTTCAAGTGTACGATGTGATGATGTGATGTACATCTAAATGAATTCTGGTAACTTTTTATGCTGTACTCTGTGATCTGAGTAATTGGAAGCACTGGTTTTGCCAAGAGTTTAAAGTAAGTGCATAAAACACTTGTTTTAGAAAAAAAAAAAAACTTCTAAATACAGAAAATAGGAATAAAGACTAAATAGTAATCCAATAATTTTTTTTGCTATTATATATTCATAAATCAAATAAGCACAATTTGGGGCACCTGGGTGGTTCAGGGGCGTAAGCCTCTGCCTTCAGCTCAGGTCATGATCTTGGGGTCCTGGGATCGAGCCCCACATCGGGCTTTCTGCTCAGCAAGAAATCTGCTTCCCCCTCCCCCTCTGCCCACCGCTCTGCCTACTTGTGATCTCTCTCTCTCTCTCTAATAAATAAAATAAAAAAATATATTTAAAAAATAAGCACAATTTGATTTAAGATAAATAAAACTATGTAAACAAGAAAAGATTAAAATATTACCTCAGAATTCTACTAGTTAGTATACTGGTGGACTTGGAGAGGTTAATATTTTTCTTCCTAAGTACCTGAGTCTTCAAAGGGAGTTCATACTCTGGGAGAATCTAGCAAGTTGTTTTTAATCTCAATAATTAAGTTTCATGAAAGCATATATGTATAAATATTATACATTAAAGCATATCTTATTTAGTTGATATATATATACATATAATGCATTTCAATTCTTATGTGTGTGCATAAACCTGCTGAGGGAAAATATCTTTTCATTTTTTAGGTTGTGCCATAATTTTTTATATATACACTTAGGAAATGTGAAAAATTTTGTGGAGGCAAAAAATTCTAGTTAAATTGTAAATACTGAATCACTCAAGTAACATTCTGGGGGAAAATAATATTGAGCTGAATTGACGGTCTCTTATTCATATCATATTCTGTTTCATCATCAAGTGTAGGCAGGCAAAATTTGAACTAGGAGAAGATTGTTTCTGATTCCTTCCACTCTCTTTCAGAGCTTTCCTTTCTCATTTCATCCCATTTCATTTTTTCCTTGCAATGTCCAAACTTTCCTGTTCCAAAAGTGTGCTGCTCGCTTAACACATTCAAAAAGGGATCAGATATATAAATCCCTGCCAAAGTGTTAATGTTCTACTGAAGATCAAAAGTCTACCTCAATGAATGTCTCCAATGGCTTACAGGTGTCAGGCAAAGGCAGTGAAAAAGGTTTTAGAGATAACCAATACATATGTATAATATTCTCTATCTTTTCTGATGATCAATCCTTATCATTATTCTTATCCTTTTCATTAATAAATGTTTATTGACTATAATAAGGATCAATGTCATGGTCCAAGGCAACTATGCTGAAAGAGTTGAAATAGATCCCTATTCTTTGAGATCTGAAAATAATTGGGCAAGGAGTCTGGCAGGACTATATTTCATTTGAGAAAAATCAAGCAAAGAGAAATTTTATGTATTTTCTTTTATGCTAGTCCATTGCAAATGGATTCTAAGAAGAGAGAAATGAGCTGGGTCTTTAAATATTAATATTTGTAAGGTAAAATGGTTAATCCTCCTAGTAACTTAAACTTATGGTAAACTTCTGAGATTTTTATGTATTGGATAGATATATGCATAATTGATTAGATATAATCAGAGATGGAGAACCTCACTTAAGCACACCATTAGCATCATTATCAGAACAGAGAGAAGATAGAATAACTTAAATAGTGACATTATTTTCAAATTATTTAAGCCAAATAATTCTAAATCCAAAAGATTTGATCATGTATAATCCTGCTAAAAGACTGAATTGTAATCAGCCTATGATACATTATGTTGCAAAGCTGCAGCACCAGTGCATAACAGAATCTTATTTTCCATTAATCCATTCTTTTCTGAAAATGCAAACACTCCATATGCTTAATAGCCCAAAAAGAGAATGTTCTCACATTTTAAGATTGCCCATTAGTGAGTACTTTATTTTTAAAAAGCACATAGATAAAGAAAACACAGACTCAAAGCCACTTTTGAAAACTGACTTAACCTATGTGCTAAATCAAGAACAGTAACCTCGAAAAATATCAGTTCAGTTGTGTATTTTAGCAAAACATTAACACAATATGCTGTGTGTATAGTGACCTTTGAATTCATTTCATGTTCACAGGACTGGATTCAGAGGTAGGATGTGAAAGAAAGCTCCAGCAGAAGCAGAATTGGGGTACAGGGAGAATCCCCATCTACTTACTATAAGGACTCCCAAACAAAGAAAGTTCTGCTGGTAATGAAAACCTTTCTATAAAAACTAATCTAAGAATAGAAAACACAAGATACTTAGGGCCATAAAACTGCCTCGGTTTTATTCTAGGCACTGTCCAAAAAGGAAGCCACTAGCCACGTGTGACTCTTCAAATTTAAACTTTTTAATAACTAACTAAAACTAAATAAAATTTAAATACAGTTTATCTCACACTAGTCATTATCCAAGTGTTCAAAAGCCACATGTGGTTAGCGGCTATAGTGCTTAATAGCACAGAAGAGCTTTCCCATCCTTGCAAAAGTTCTTTCAGACAGAACTGTTCTAAAATCCTTGCCATGAGTGAGTCACTAATATAAATGCCTAGCACAATACCCAAAGCGGAGTAGATATCCAATAATCATTGGTCTAATTATCAACCAAATAAATGGTCATCAATTTTATTCTTTTGTAGCACCATAACTCTACCTAAGACTGAATGAAATTACCACTAATTAGGTGATTCAAGGCCTTGAAGACCCACTGCTTCGTGTAAATTCCCACTTGCTACCAAAATGGTTGATGCTGGAAGATGATTTGTGAAAGGATTAGGTAATTGCACTTCATAGCACATTTAAGCCGTTTTTAGTAAGTGATGTTGCCTACCTATTTTGTTTATTCTGAACATCAGAATCTTCACTGCAAAAGTCAGATAGTATACCTAAAACTCTAAATATTAAAAATGAGAATACCCAAATGGGTCCTTTAACTCTGATCTCTCTCTCACACACACACACACATACAAGAAGCTGGAAATGACTGAACTCACATGATGGCATGAGAAAAATAAGCAGCTTTCTACAACATACATTCAGTTTAAAATGTATAATACATTACACACAATATACTGTGAAACTCTAATACCAGTTTCTAATTCTCCTTCAGAAGAAATTCTGAAACTATTAAACAAGTGTGATTAAGATAACTCTTCCTGTTTTGGTTTGCTCCAGATGTATGGCAGAGTGTTCCATATTCTACTGTTCTTTCTATATGATTCAAAAGGGATGAAGATGTTCATGTACTTGAAACAAAATTGCTACTACTATTTGCAGACTTCCACAGGAGTTGCCAACAAATGCTCCAAGTTGACTTTAAATACCTATATTTTTAAGGGATTCCCTCAGAAGTTTTTTCCTCTACAAACTCTGTGGACTGTATACCATCAATTACATTTTGACTGAACCTCTGTCTTTGGACTGAACACTCTAGGTAGTTGAAGTTCTGCCTCTTTTGTTTTCCCTGCCCTGCTCTGTAATGCCAGAAAAGGGTCTGAGCCACCACTGACTGATGTCCATTCCACAGAAACATGGAAGACAGCATGGTATTTTTGTCATAGCAACTTTTCCACAGCTTGTAACCCACCAACACCACTCAAGCAGCATACCAGAAGCAATGCCATACAATCTTCAAGGGGGAGGTAGATGCCAGGCAATAGGCCAGGCAGGTGAGCAGACAGGGAATTGACTCAAAAAAGAGCAATCAGCCACAAGCTGTCAAATGAAAGGATGTGTATCTGAAAGTCTTTGCTGCACTCCCATATTCACTGCATTATTCACTATATCTAAGGTAAGGAATCAACCTAAATGTCCGTTAACAGATGAATGGATAAAGAGAATGTGGTATACATATAAAACGGAATATTATCCAGCTGTGAGAAAAAAGGAAATCCTGCCGTTTTAATAACATGGATGGCACTTGAGAGCATTATGCTTAAGTGAGACGTCAGACAGAAAGACAAATACTGCATGGTATTTCTTATATGTGGAATTTTTTTAAAAAGTGTCAAACTCATAAAAACAGAGAGTAGGAAAGAGGTTGCCAGGGACAAGGGGGTGGAGGAAATAGGGAGAGGTCGTTAAAAGGGCATAAGCTTTCAGTTATAAGAGGAACAAAGTCTCAGGATCTAATATAAAACATGGTGACTATAGTCAATAATACTGTATCATGTAAACTGAAACTTGCTAAGAGAGTAGAACTTAAGTATTCTCACCAAAGAAAGTGAGATCATGAATGTGTTAACTAGTTGGAGGAATCATTCCCAGTATATACATATATCAAATTACCACAATGTACACTTTAAGTGTCTTTGAGTTTTGTATGTCAATACTTCAATATAACTGAAATTTAAAAAAAAACAAACCTCTGAATCAATTGATTCAATGTGATTTTCTGCACACACACAGACATAAAAATGATAATGGGCTTGGGAAATATAAAAATGATACTAATTTTTCATCTCATTTTTTATTTAAATATTTAGTAAAATACATATAGGGCGAAAGGTGTCTGGGTGGCTTAGTTGGTTAAGCGTCAGACTCTTGATTTTGGCTCAGGCCATGATCTCAGGGTCATGAGACAGAGCCCTGTGCCCGGCTCCGCACTCAGCAGGGAGTCTGATTGAGACTCTCTTTCTCACTTTGCCCCTACCCTTGCCCACATGTGTGCTCTCTGCCTCAAATAAATAAATCTTTAAAAAATAAATAAATAAAATAAAATATGTATAGGAAGGACTAAACATTTTCTCAACGATCATAAAATAATTAATGTTTGTATCTGATTCCACTGTCTGTTGCAATTCTGACTTCTCAAGCACTATAAGAGATTTGGTTAATAGTTATTTTTAATATTTACATATATCAGTATTTACATATATAAGTATATATACAGACACACACATAAACACATGGTACTCAATTACTAGAAACTCTCTTGAAATGGCTTCAGGCAAAAGTTTCGTATAACTGAACTCTAAAGTATGAGCAAAAGAAAAAGAAATAGAGATTGCAATCTAGGGATAGAAAAAACAGAAGAGCATTAATAAGTAAAAGCAAAACTCTTACTGTTGTGCCCAGCAAGTACTCAAATACGGTAGAAGTACTCAAAGGTAAGAATTTGCTGAATTGCTTGATTTTTCTTCAGTCAGGAATCCACAGCTGGCATTGACTAGAATATTTGCTACATGTGGCAACAAGAATAAATTGATAGTTACATTCTTCAGTGGTGGGAAGTTCCAGCTTATCCTCATAATTAGCTCCAAGTAGAAATCATTAAAACAATCTTACCTCCCTCAGGGATGTTCACCTTCTGCCTCAGTCAATGCACTTCAATTTTTACAGCAACATTTGTTTCTCCAGCATCTCAATTTTCCTCTCCATAGACCCATGAGATTTAATCACACATGTAACAAAAACCTTATGTTCTATTTCCTCTTGTTCAAGGGCTACAATTTCACATCTGTGCTGCCTACCCACACCACCACAGATTTAATTTACTTGTTCAAAATTTCAGACATATTTCATGCTTTTTTTCCCTCTATGATCTTCTCACTTCCTTCTTTTTTCCAAACAACCAAAGTTCACCATGGGCCTGGGCATTCAGTCACACAACAGTCACTGTCCATTTTATTCTGGGAAATTTCCCTTCATTTCTTTTGGCTTGGTGAAAGTTGTTTCCCTGCATATTTCTAATTGTTTTACTCTGATACATTTTGGGTTTGAGTTGTTAATGGAGATTACAAAAAAAAAAAAAAGTCCTGAAGTCAACAACCCACATTAGCAAAAACCCCAGTACAACAGTAGTCTGTCCCAGATCTAACTTTATTTCATGCCAGATTTCAAAGTATGATTCCCTTCTATCTATAAGAAAGAGTGTTGTGTTTCAGCTGGGTCCAAGTAGAGAACCACTCAGTTAGGGTTCATTCTTAAAGAGTTAAGCCAGGGGTTTTCACAAGCACATTTTGTTTTTTTGTTCTTTGTTTTTTGTTTTTTAGAGAGAGAGGACATAAGCAGGGAGGGGCAGAAGAAAAAGTAGAGAAAGAATCTCAAGCAGGCTCCATGACCAGAGCAGAGCCCAACATGGGGCTTGATCTCAGGACACTGAGATCATGACCTGAGCAGAAATCTAGAGTTAGATGCTTAACCAACTGAGCCACCAGGTGCCTTTGGAAGCACATTTTTTTTTAATAATATTCTCTCTAGGAAAATTCCATCAGAGAAATTCTGTATCTAGCCAAGAGGACAACAGGTGAATGAGGCAAAATTTCCAATTTGCCAGAACTAAGAAAAAATAGTTTATTTTATCCAATGTCCCATAGTCACAATTCATTATACCCTGGAAGGTCCTTTTTTTTATAGAGTGAACTTAAATTAACTAAGGTTTAGATCACTTCTACAATACTTTTCCCTTAGACATTTGAGGAACCTGGGATTGCTATTTTAAGTTATCCCTACCCTCAACCCCTCATGATTAAAAGCCAGATGAGTCATGAAAAATGGTACCTTTACCAAGTAGTGCCAATGACACCATGCCTTCTTTTCCTTGGAGGGATCACTTTATCACTTAAAAATATCTATAGCTAAAAGCATATGAATATGTGTATCCATTCTCTTATGGTTGGCCGAGACCTTGAATAAATTAGATTGTTTGATAGGAATTTAAACTTTAAGACAGTTGTGATAGATGTCCTCATATGCATAGAAAGGGTGATACAACCGAATAATCCAAAGATAAAATGAAAGAAAATTATTTTTCCCCATACAGTAATTAACTCACCTGAACTTGCTATGGCTCTGCTTACTGGGGTGGGGGGCACAAAAAAGAAAAGAAAAAGAAAAAATAGAGCCAGTGATATTCTGAAGTATGGAAGAATTTTCAAAAGATTACTACTTTATACGAAAGCTGTTCACCTTCATATTAGATATTATAAATTCCCTTAGAGATTAAGGCAGCAGGGGTATTTTTTGACTCCTCCAGAACAGCTTCACTGACCCATTATCTTTCAGTCCACAATGTTTAGCCAACACTTTCCCAAATAACTAGAATGATGCAGCAAGTTGTCAGAGCTTGTGAAAGGAATATTGAAACTTATAACCTGCTTAGAATTCGTAAATTTATATATGTTATTCATTGGGAGCTTCAGTAAAAGAAAAGAATCACTTTGTGAGGTAGTTTCACAGTTCTTTAAAAACAACCAAATTATATCAAAGACTTGTTAAATTTCTGCAGTAAATGTGTTTTAGCAAAAGCTGAATATAAATAAGAACTTCCTTTAACTCAAGCACTTTTCAGTGAACAAAGTCTAATCATTATGAAGCAAAACAAGTGAGCCTTCCATTTCAGAGTATCTCCAGAAACAAATTCTTCACAGAGTTGAGGGCCAAAATCTCACCAGAAACATGTATATATTTCAAGTTTTATCATAAAATAGAATTAATTTCCAGTAAATCTATATGCAAACTCATTATGACAAAGCTATAACTACATTAAAAAATGCATTTGTATACTCGAATACTAAATTTTCTCAGGGACATTCAGGTCATGAGGTTTTAATTCACTTCAGTATTTGATTTTTCAAATACTCAGACCTTGACTTTTTGTTGCTAATTTATCTTTCCCATGTGCTTTTTTTTTTGTAAAAATAAATATATATTTTTTTTAATTTGCCTTCTTTCTTATACAAAATATACATACTATTGTATTATTTATCTACTGCTGCTTAACCTATTACTACAAAACTCAGCAATTAGAACAAAATACCTTTACTATCTCACAATTTTGTGGGTCAGTAATTCGGGCACAGCTTAGCGAGGTGGTTCCTCTGTGTCAGGGATGGCAGGACCGCAGTCACAGTCAGCCAGGGTACCTCACAGGGCTGCAATCAAAGATCACAGTCATCTCAGTGTTCAACTGAAGAAGAATCCACTAGCTCACTGGGTGCTTGCTGGAATGATTTGGTTTTTCACAAACTACTGGATTGAGGGCCCCACTTCCTTGCAAGGCTATTCACAAAACTACTCGGTTAGCCTTTTCCATCAGGGATCTATGGAAAGAGGACACCACCAAGTTGGAGGTCACAGTCTTTTGTGACCTCATCATGTAAAAGACATCTCATCACTTTTGCTGTAATCTGTGAGATGCAAATCATGAAGTCCAGCTATACTGAAGGCAAAGGCATGAACACCAGGAAGTGGGATCATTGGAAACCATGTCAGCAGCTGCCTACCACAACTAAATATATGCATACTCTTTTGCATCTGTTTGGATTTTTTAAATAAAAATAAATTGCAGAAATTGTTTACTGTCAGTTTATAAAAACTTTTTCATAATCATATTGTATTCTACTGGTTGCTGTTATACCATATACAATGAATCTTATATAGTTGTGGATTTAAGTTATTTCTCATATTTTACTAAACAAAGACTGATACAATCAACAACCCTCTATATTTTTTACTTCATAGTTTTGTAAATGAATCCTTAAAGTAAATCTCTTTAAATGGTCACTAGGTAAGTCCATATTTAATTTTATTAGATTTGCAAAATTTCCTGCCACAGGGGTTACAGCATTGGTCCTCATACCAACAGTATGTAACAATATTTGTTTCTCCACAGCCTTACCAACAAAGTATATTGTCAAGCTTTTATGTTTTTGCCAGTCTTTCAATCATTCCACATATTTAAAAGACATTAGATATCTTCTGTGAACTGTTTAAGTCTTTTGTCCATTTTTTTCTCCTCAGGTTGTGGCCTTTTTCTGCTCACTCTTTATGAGCTCCTTTCAATATTAAGAAAGTTCTCCCTGTCTATTATAAAAGTTGTAACTATTTTCTCCCAATTGATCATTTGTCTTTTGACTTTGCTGATGAGTTTTTTCCAGTGTAAAAGTTTTATGTTATTAAACTTATCAATTTTTTATCTTATTACTTCTGAATTTTGAGTCATAAATAGAAAGTCTTTCCCACACCAAAGTTATAAAAGAATTTGTTAATGTTATATTCTGGTATTTAAATAGTTTCTTTTATTTACATATAACTCTGATCTACTTGCAGTTTATTCTAGTGTTTTATGTAAAGCATAGACTTTATCATTTTTGAAATGCTCAGTGTTCTCAGTGCTATTTATCTTAAAAGTTCATCTTTTCCACAGAAAATTTAGGTACCATCTTTATTGGGTACTAAATTTCAACATGTACTTGGGTCTATTCCTGGAATTTCCATTCTCCCCATTAGACTATCTAATTAAGAACTAATACTATATTGGTTTAATTATACAGGCTTAATAGAACGTTTCAATATCCCCCTCGTTTCTGTTCTTTTTTAGGGCTTTTTCGGTTCCCTCTTCATGATTTTTCCACATCAACTTTATTACCAACTTGTCTAACTTTAAGAAGGAAAGAAAAGAAAACTGGTCTTGATTGTTATTGGGATAATGTTGAATTTCGAACAAGAGAATTGACATCTCTATAATGCAGAGTTTGTTTTATCCAAGAACAAAGAATGTCACTTCACTTGTTCAAGCGTTTAAAGTTTTGCTCATATAGTTCTTCTACATTTCTTAATATTAGTTCTATTTTATACTGCCACTGTACATAGTATCTTTTCTTTCATCAAATCTTCACAACCAAAACACATAAATTACTGATTTTTGTGCGTTAATTTTACATCTTATTACAAGGCATCAATATATCCTAAAGCATGTAGGCATATTATGCCAATTTATAATCTGAGTCAATGGGAATATGGAAGATTTCAAGGTCACCCAAAATTTTATACCTAACCTAAATCCTAGAAATTCTACTCCTTTTTAAAATCCTGTTAAAGAATTCATTAGTGGGTTGCCTTGGTTTCTCAGTTGGTTAAGTGTCTGCCCTCAGCTCAGGTCATGATCCTGGAGTCCTGGGATCTAGACCGCATCCAGCTTCCTGCTCAGCAGGAATCCTATTTCCCCCTCTCCTTCTGCCTGCTGTTCCCCCTACTTGTGCTCTCTCTGATTCTCTCTCTCTCTCTGTCAAATAAATAAATAAAATCTTAAAAAAAAAAAAAAGAATTCATTACTACTAGCTAGCTTTAAGGATAAAGAAAGTTTAATGATGAGAGTGCATTTCCAAATGTTCCAATTAAATTATAAACAGGAAGGAAAATAACTGATTTTACTATACAGCTTAAATCAGTTTTTATTAAAACTGACTTAATATTTTAAATAACTAATATTATTTTAAAAAGAAAATGGCTGAATAAATTTTACATGCTTCAAACAGTGCAATGCCAAGCTTACAACTGTATCAGATAGCATACGAAGGAAATAAAGTTCACACATAGTGAGTGAGCAAACAGATGAATAATACTAAGAGGCTCCAGGCCATTTGTCCATTAGAGTAATGAATGCCACCTCATATTCATTTGGTCAGGAAGAAAAATCTAAGCAGTTTCTATCCACAAACATCAATATTTCTTGCTGATTAATGAAATCAAATCACAAAAGCAAGCAACTTTTATTGATAGTTTTCCCTTAAACTACTAAATCTGCTTTCTGAGAGGCAATGAAATATTAAAACGTAATATCAGAATCAACCTCAATAATCACCAACAGAAACTCTAAAATCTAAATGAAATTGAAGACCCATGTATGTCATTTAGTTGAAACCTTAAATAGTTAAAATGAGATCACTTCAGAGGGTTATTTTTAGCCAAACACATAAGCCAAAGAACACTAAATACAAATCAATTAAGTTGTCAGAAAATCTCTTCAACTCCGGCCCTGTAATGTGAAAACTACGCTATGCAAAATTGCTGAGGTTAAAACTACAACACCATTTTAGAAAGAATTTAATTTTTTAATGTACATTAAAAGGAAAAGTTTCCAACGTAGCAAATGTCCTTGAGTTCTTTATGTAAACAGGTTTGAATGTAGTAATGAGAAAGAAAGAACCTACCGGATTTATATGGCTAGAATTATAGCTCCTTCAACAATAAAAAAAAAAAAGATTAACTTTAAGGATACCTTCTTGTTCACCTAATTCCACATGCACCTTCCACTTTTATATTTAACATTCAGTATCAAGGCATTTCATCCCACTTTGCTGCGAAGCACTTTAATCCCAACATATTTACCTACTTTTCACTAGAATAACCTAGTAAGAGTATATAATTTTGCATCACTTTTCTTTCTTTGGAAGTATTTAGGGAATAACAATGAATGAAGCTTTGACATTTAGTAGAATTTGGCCCCAGCTTTATGAAACTTTACTGAAATCCATCAAGTTCATTTTTTACAGGACCGACTATCTCAACACAACTCAAAAACCAATTCATACAATGTCTGATATTTTACAGGACTAGATGGGTTCAAGTATCAAGTATCATTTTTAGAACAGGCCAGAACCAGAAAAGAGTAGTTATGTAAAAAGCTCTAAAAGATTATATAAAACCACAAAAAGAGTTGAACTTTAAAAAATATTAAGAATATATGATATTTAAGAGATAAGGAAAACCTGACTGATAGCTTTCTAGTTCAAGATAAAGTTTGCCCACTTTCCAACCTGTTCTCTTTTGCAGCCAAACTGAGCTATCCCCATTATGGAAGGTCCATCATTCCAAAATTTCAAACAGGCCTTTTTTCCCCCCTAATCAGAAGTCTGTACAACAGTCAAAAACATATCTGACAAAACAGGTCTCTTGTCATGTATTGCTGTTTACTCTTGAATGCATTTCACAACTTGAATAAGTCTTTGTTTTACCAACTCTAGCCCACAAAACAGCTCACTTGTCAACCCATGTAGAAAATAACTCAAATTGCTTCTTTACAACTCGAGATTATAGAGTGGTGGCAACCCTTTTATCCACAGTACGTTAGCAATGCCAATTTATTTCTGACTTTTACATTTTAAAGCATCGAAATCAGATGGTTTGGCAAACTCTCAAATAAAAATTCCTAGTAAGCACTAAAAAAAAATAAGAATCAGAAGTGGTTCTTTATCACCAAGGTCATACAGAAAAATGTAGGAGTAACCAACAGCTCAATGAGTAAGTGAATTTACATTAAAGGTTAATATATTCAGTCTTGCAGTTCAAGAAGAAACCATCTGGTTTCAAATGCAAAGTTGAAATGAGTCTATAAAAAGTAAGAAATTCTTGAAAACAGATAGCTCAGAAATATATATCCAGCAATTTCAAATATATCACTGCTTCTTTTTTAGGGAAAAAAAAAAAGACTTTATAATTTATATCCAAACCTACCAAGTGAGCACCTGCCCTCTACACATTTATCACTGACACATAGTGAATAAGGTGTTGCTATCTCTGGATTTCAATCTACCAAGAGTCATTGTCAGTTTAATGTGTCAGTACATCTGTCAGTTAGGTCTATACCTGCTCTAAGAAAAGAATTATATTCTTGGTCTCTCTTCTTCCCTCCATCCATGGACATCTCCCACTCCAAGCCATTCTGTGGGCACAGGGCCATGCAGGACTGTGATAAAAGAGGAAGGAACTGGTGGCCTCACCTCCATGACAACCCTGAGAAGCACTGCCATTGTTCAGCTTATCATCAATCACTTGCCATTCCTGTAGTACCTCTATACGAGTATCGACTAAGTGGAATACACCAGTTTCTTAACTTTGTGGAGACCCACCAAATAACTTCAAGTGAGATCCAAAATTAAAGGTTAAAACACAATCCTCTGGTCCCCCAAAGTCCAGTGTATGAGTTATTTATTGCAATATAACAAGCCACCCCAAAACTTAGTGGTTCAAACAAGATAAATTTATTATTCCATTATTTCTCACAATTCTGAAGGTTGAATGGGTGGTTCTTCTGTTCCTTGTGATGCTGACGGGGGTCACTCATGTGGCTGCATTTATTCGGTAGCTGAGCTAGGCTGGATGAGTGAAGAACACCTC
The DNA here is from genome assembly GCF_002288905.1 of Enhydra lutris kenyoni. NCBI lineage: Eukaryota > Metazoa > Chordata > Mammalia > Carnivora > Mustelidae > Enhydra > Enhydra lutris. The sequence goes on along the minus strand of NW_019154085.1, from coordinate 79,056,811 downwards.
ACTTGTGTGGCTGGGTGTTGGCACCAACTACTGGGTAGACAACTCCTTTTTTCTCCATGTGGCCTCCCCCTCCATATGACTCATATTCTAGGGCATCTCTACAAGGTTCTTCTCACCAACAGGGTGGCCTGGATTTCCTTATATTATGGCAGTTGGGTTCCAGTAGAGCAAAGGCAAAAGATGCCACTCCCCTTAAAACCAGGTCCAGAAGTGGCTTGGCATCACTTTTTCATCTATTATTTGTCTATTTTTGTCTATTTAGTATTCTATTGGTCAACCCAAGTCACAAGGCCAAGCCCCCTGAAAGGGTGAGTGGCAGGGAAGGGCGAAGTTGTGCAGAAGATGGATCCCACCTCTTGATGAATGGACTAGAACACACATACACAAAATAGAGGAAATCTAGGGCAGCTATCCTACCACATACTAAACACACCTTGAATGAAAATTCCTCCAAAGAATGTGAAAAGTTTTCCTTAAATAATAAGGTAGCAAATGTCTACCTGTTAATTCTTTGCTAGCATATGAAACATTAAATGACAGAAGGAAGAAATGTCAAGAAAAGTCAACTTTTATTTAATGCTATGATATTTGGAAATCAGGACAGCATGACACGCCTCCTTTATCCTTAATACTACTAAATACCATACTTACTAACAATACCACTGCACTGACTGGTAAGAATTACACTGCTACATCAGACTTTTCCCAGCTTGGCTTGTTTTTGATGGCAATCAGCCATATTCTACTAGACCCAGAGGTCCAGAACTTAGAACATGCACTATGTAAAGGAATCAAAGCACCTCCCCAAAATCTACAAATCAAATAGGGCTATCTATTACCAAGCTGGTAGCTATGTTAATACTTGGCTAATACTTATACTGTTTTCATCTTCCAAAATTACTTAAGTGTTGTCAGGGTGTGGTATGTTTGGAAAGAAAATGTTGCTATGATAACAATTCTTAGTTTTGAGCAGCACTTTAAATTTACAACTAAAATGTGAGGTTATTCTTTCCCCAATTACCTCCTTTCCAGTGTCTAGGAGATAGAAGGAAAAGAAGATTGAAATAAAAATGGAGACCCTCCCAAAGGAGAAGAATAAGAGGAGTTACATGCCTAAAGAACCCTTTGTATACACTAAAATCCTAACTAGCCCCAATAGCTTTTCTCTTTAAAAGCATCAACAGTAATTGGACTATGGTGGGATAATCTCTCTAATACTGAAAAAGCCCACAACACAAGCAATGGAACTGTCAGGCCACTGTTGCTCCACTACTCACTCACCCATCCATTCATTACCCAAATACTTATCAGTACCTACAACATGCCAGAAACTTCTAGCCTCTTGGGATCCACCATTGGGGAAAAAAAAAAAAAAAAAAAAAAAAAAAAAAACAGACAAAGTTCCCACATACATGAGGCTTGTAATGCAAAAGTTAGAGACAAACATAATAATAAATAATAAACATGATAAGTAAGTTACAGCGTGTGTTAGAAAGTAGTAAGTGCTACTTAAAAAAAAGAAAAATAGAGCAAGAGCAAGGGGAATCTAGAGAGATGGGTGGTTGGTGGGTGTAGGGAGGAGGGGTTGCAATTTTAAATAGGGTGGTCAGGAAATGAAGGCCTCATTGGGAGCATGTCATTTGGGAAAAGACTCAAAGGAGTTGAGGGAGTTAGCAAAGAGGATACCTAGGCAAAGAGTGACATAGACAGAGGAAAGAGCAGGAACATTCCTGTGTGGGGGCAAAAGCAGAGGCCAGTAAAGGTAAAATAATAAAAGCAAGGAGAAGAATAACTAGAGGTAAAATCACAGAAGTAACAGAATGTGAGATCATGTAGGACGTAAAGCCAATGAATTACTTTGACTCTCTTTGAGGAGAAAGGGGGCTACTGTTGCAGGGTTCTGGCAGAAGAGCACATCTTTTTAAAGTGATCACACTGGCTGCTATGTTAGGACAACACCTTTGAAGGGGGAAAGATGTGGTGGACAATGGTAGGAAGAGAGACAAATTAGGTTAGGATACTCTTACAGTTATCCAGACAATAGTTCATAATGCTTTGGACCAGACTTGTAGAATGAAGTGGCAAAAGTGACTGAAATTGGATATATTTTGAAATTATAGTCAGCAGGATTTCCCAGTAGATTCAAAGTGGGCTTTGAGTAGAATGGAGACGTAAAGGATGAATGAACCATTTTTCGTTCATCAACTCAAATGAGGAACATGCAATCAGATGAAATAGGGAAGGTTGGCTGAGCAGATTTGGAAGGCACAAGTTTTAGGTCTGGTTTAAGATATCTGTTAGGTAACAAAGTAGAAAAGTCAGCAGTTAAATACTGATGTTTATAGTTCAAGCTAGGGCTCTGGGCTGGGGACATAAATTTGCGATCTCTTTGCATGTAGCTGGTATCTAAGCTGTGAGCCGGGATGTGACCATTAAGGAAGTGAGCATAGTGTGGACCCCCCAGCAATCAGAGCTCAAGAAGAACAGAGAGCATCCCCAACTGAGACCTGGCTAGGGCAGTAGAATGAAAACCACAGAAGTGTGAAGTCCTAGAAACCATGTGAAAAAAGGGACATCAGGGGCACTTGGGTGGCTCAGTGGGTTAAAGCCTCTGCCTTCGGCTCAGGTCATGATCCCAGAGTCCTAGGATAGAGCCCCGCATCGGGCTCTCTGCTCAGTGGGGAGCCTGCTTCCACCTCTCTCTCTCTCTGCCTGCCTCTCAGCCTACTTGTGATCTCTGTCTGTCAAATAAATAAATAAAATCTTAAAAAAAAAAAAAAGGGACATCAGGAAAGGTGTGAGCAACCGTCATATGCTCTGAGAGGTCAAGTAAGAGAAAGACTGAGAAAAAGCCATTGAAAAACAAAGCAAAAACCAAACCAAAGCAAAAAAAAAAAAAAAAAAAAAAAGGCATTATTTTCGTAGCACAATGCCAAACTCTCCACTGAGATAATGTCTAATCATGCCCTAATAACCATATAATTTAAATTTTCTAGTCCCAAATTCTTCTACTTAAGGTTAAAAGGAAAACTATTAAGTAAACTGGTCTTCTGCCAGACAGAAGTGAAAATGTTATTTTTTGATTCCCAAGATCAACATGGCATGACCATATGCCTTATGCTTAGTTACCTCAATAACAGCATTTCCTACAGTGCAGGACGCAGCCTGATTGTTAATATCAGACCCAAGCCACTAGTGCCCATCTGTTTTAAGTCTCCTTTTCCCTGTCTTCCTTATCTATGGAAAATGATTTCAATAAAAGAAAATGAAATCTTAAAAGAGAGAGAGAAACCATATAAGCCAAAAAGCTAACCATAAACTCTAAGTGCAACACTATGACATCCCAAAACTTAAAAAAAAAAAAAAGAGCCTATTGAGAAAAAAACTAAATGCTGTCTTATTTCTTATCTTTAACTATCTTTTTCCTTAAATCATGTAACAGACTACAAGCCAATTAAGAACTTGCACACAGTATAGCATTCTCAAAAAAGAACTTTATCCACTGCCTGACACCTATTTACATATGGCAACTAAATAGCACATGGTTAAGAATATTGCTGGTACATTAACAAGGTTGTAAGAATGGACTCTTAAAGTGCTATGGTAACTTATTTTTCCTAGGATAGGAAAAGAAAGAGAAGGGAAGGGAAGAAAGAGAGACAGGGAAGGAGGGAGGGAGAGAGGAAGGGGTGGAGGGAGGAAAAAGATCAAGATGATAAACTCTGTAGCATTTTATCACATTTCCTTGATGCCACAATTTTCTACAAACCCATGACACTATTATCTTGTCATCCATCTTCCAGCTACAAGAATAAAAGTGCTCATTACTATATGCATTAGCTACATTTCTAAAGCAGTGTACAAATAGAACCATATTTTCCTTATGATTGAGATTGTGATTTCAGAGCTCTGTTCACATTGAACAAGACATCCTTTAAAATTATCTTTCAAGGGAGCCTGGGTGGCTCAGTGGGTTAAGCCGCTGCCTTCGGCTCAGGTCATGATCTCAGGGTCCTGGGATCGAGTCCCGCATCGGGCTCTCTGCTCAGCAGGGAGCCTGCTTCCCTCTCTCTCTCTCTCTCTGCCTGCCTCTCTGTCTACTTGTGATCTCTCTCTGTCAAATAAATAAATAAATAAAATCTTAAAAAAAATTATCTTTCAAAATGAAACATAATCAATAATAAGATATGCATTGGATGCTAGTACCTGTCAGACAGCTATGAAGGCATTGCAAGTTCAAACCATGACACTGCCTTATAAGGAGTTGTGACCTCTCTGCAGTGGTAAAAATACAAGGGTCTAAAAAGTAACAATAAAGAGCTGAGTAACATTAGTATGAAGTAAGTGATACAGAAAATAATTGTAATGAAGGCTTAAGGCTACAAAAGATGACTCCCAAGAGATATGGTCTCCATAGCCTCCAAAAGGCAATGAGTGGGTCTTCCCCAGGGCTTTCCAGAGGAGTAGTAACTGTACCTAAAGGGAAGAAATAGGACCGGGCATGGAAATCACAAAGAGATGAGATTGTTCTGGGTCAATGACTAGCTAACACCAGGTGAGGTGGAAAATTCAAACTAGAAGATAATGATTGAAAAGAGAAGGAAACTAATAGCTACGTTTTAAGGACTGCACAAGTGCTATTCTCTCCCCCTCGATTTTCTCCTCTCCCCCTGCTCCTATCCTACCCTCTTGAAATTAACCATGATCTTTGGAGTCAGAGGACTTGTGTCCCAGTTATATTTCCTAATATCTATACAACTAAGATAGTTAATTATCTGGACCTCAGTTTCGTTACATGTAAATGATGATAATTATATCTCCTAAAAATGTCTTATTTTTTCAATAGTAATAATAATATCTAGTATTGTGCTAGGTACCATGCTCAGATTATTTACATTGTCTCATTTAATCTTACAGCCACCCTCAAGGTACATATTATTCCCTTTGTGCAGATGAGAAAATTGATAAGCAGGTCAAATCACTTAACCCAAATCACAGAAGCAAAAATTAGCAAGGCCAGGATGAATCAAAGGTATTGCTAACCCCAAAGTCCTAATCTTTAGCCATTCTGATACACTAGCAATAATAAATGCAAGATTTTATTACAATGCCTTTAGACATAGACATAGCTGCTGTTGATACCATTAGTCTCCAAAATTCCATAAGATGGTTCTTATTTGTTACTCTCAGTGTCTGTGTTGCTATTGTTATAATCATACACAATAAAAATCAGTTGTTCATTTGTTTTTAACTTAACTCATGTGACTTTGCTGATAACTGACAAAACAAAGAGCTTGAGTTTGGCTAACAAGGTTCTTAAATTTTGAGTTGAGAAGTTTGTTCATTTTCCTTTGTTCATGGAACACCACTGCCACTTTTTAATGTAGAAGTAAAATAATAAAGGCATTCGTTTAGGGGGGTTAATCTGTTTCTTGAATTTTTTACTTAATATTCTCCTAAAAGAATCAAAATGTTCAGTCTTCAGACCTACTCTATAGTCCACAAATGCCTGTAACATCTTATTGCATATGGTGGACACATGACTTCCCTCTAGTGGCTTCCCTCTAGTCTGGACTAAAAGTCCCTTAAGAGGAAAACTCATTTCCTATTTGTTTTTGTCTTTGATGGATAATTGAGTGGATGAATGAGATAGATATGATAAATGTAAATGGAAGCACTTTTAGGAGTCTACATAACAGTTTCAAGGACTTATGAACCCCACTGAAGTTAATATAAAATATGTATGAACTTAAGTGAAATTTTCAAGAAAGTAGTTCAATAGTTCTCATGAGATTCTCCGAAAGCTTTAGAGCTGCATGAACATTGAGCATAATTAGACTCAAGGTAGGGAGACCAGTTAAAGGTAATTGAATTTGTACAGAAAAAAAAAAAAAAAGTTATGAAGGACTAAACTAGTGGTATGGCAATAGATAGGGAAACAATAATAGAGTAAGTGATATTCCACAAAGAAATACAAAAGTTTGTCACCAAAAACCAGTGGTTAGTAGGTCTAATGTTATATTGAATATATAATACTGTGCAGTGTCACTGCCTATGGTTAGTTCTGTAAGATATAACAGACTTCTCCAACTACCTGACTCCTTTTTTTTAAAAGATTTATTTATTTATTTATTTATTTATTTATTTATTTGGAAAAAAAAGAGCAAGCATGAGTGGGGAGAGGGGTAGAGGGAGAGAGGGAGAGAATCTCAAACAAACTCCCCACTAAGCATGGAGCCCAACACAGGGCTTGAGCTCATGACCCTGAGATCGTGAACTGAACTGACTGAAATTAAGAGTCAGGTGCTTAACCAATTGAGCCACCCAGACACCCCTACTTGACTTCTTTCATAAAATGTTTAGTAAGTGGTTAAAAATTGAAAATGTATGTATTTCATTCTTACAATCCTACAATGAAAGTACAGAAGCCTGTAGCAAATTTTTTTCAACAAATATTTATTGAATTCTGAAACATGTAAAGTACTAGAAGTTAGAGACACAGAGAGAAGGGGTGGGATTTTCTTTTGCTGAAAAGGTGGAGAAATTTTGCTTTAATGAAAAGAAGAAAGCTGAGGAATACTTACTGTACCACTAATATGATGTGGAATGAACTGTATACAGTAGCCTATCTAATAAGACTGAGGGTATAGATTCATCTCTGCAATGTGAGGTTGAGATTAATCATCTTACCCCCTTGCTCTTATTTCCTTCCCCTCTCTCCGTATTTTTATATAAAGGTTTTTTTTATTTTTTTAAGATTTTATTTATTTATTTGACAGAGAGAGAGATCACAAGTCAGCAAAGAGGCAGGCAGAGAGAGAGGGAGAAGCAGGCTCCCTGCTGAGCAGAGAGCCCGATGCGGGGTTTGATCCCAGGACCCCGGGATCATAACCTGAGCCGAAGGCAGAGGCCCAACCCACTGAGCCACCCAGGCGCCCCTATATAAAGTTTTAAAGAATATTTAATGAGAACTCAAAGGGAGGACTCCAGAAACAAAGACAGAGGAAGGTGTTGGAAAAAAATAAGGGCCAACCAAGTTTGTTGCTGGTTGGAAGTTTGCAGTGATAGGCATATAAAAATTTCAAGGTGTCATTTCTACTAATAGATAAATATTTTTCACTGATTTCTCTCTAGGTGACTGCCAAAATAACTGGACATCTGTCACCTTGATTTAGTTCTGGCTTTTATTTTATTTTTTTTTTTTTTAGTTCTGGCTTTTAAATTAACCAATTTAAGCTTTCCAAAAATAATCGTGCATGTTGAATGTATGTGAAAAAAATTATTCAAACTCAAAGACAAAGGGAACTTTAAAAAAAATATTTAACATCTCTGTGAACTTTAAAAAAAAAAAAAAGCTGAAAACTGAAGATGATCAGTGCTGGTACAGTCACTGGCCTGCTCTACCTTTGACTCAGAAGCAGGCATTAGGGGCTCAGTGTTGCTCCTGCAGGATGATAGGAAACTAAACATTACCCAAGTGAGATAATGCAACAAAGTCCTTTACTGCTGGAAGTTAGTGGCAAGAGTGTTGTAACCCACACAACTTGTTCTTAAAGGGGTGCAGCTTTATAAGAATCTCAGAGCCTAGGAAGGCAGGAGAAGAACAGCACAGCCTCATCAAACTCAAAGTCAAGCCAAGTCTCACTAGGATTAGTGGCTGGATCTGCATTATTGGTTCTAGACAGTGACCCTAAATACCATTATAAGACTTGGATCTTAAACACCAGAGGGCTGGTGGGAAAACAACTGCGAAGAAACAGACTGTAAGGAATGATCCAGAAGTAGAGAGAGAGGAAAAATTAAACACAAAATTTCCCATAAAAACTGATCCTACCAAACAAAATCCCAGAACTCCATTAAGATATCAAAGCCAAAAAAAGTAAAAAATCAGGTGACACTCAAAATTAATTTTATTAAATAATATATAAAGTAAAAATACTTTCTTTTTTCCTAATTATGTGTATTTAAATTGTACTATAGCAAAGACTTTCAAGTAAGTATGTTTAGGTTGTCTAAAGAGATATATTAAAGAAAAACGTGCATGAAAAATAAAATCATAAAACAAAAAGGGAAAAGGAACTATAGTGGTCAGATATAAATTAGAAATTGGAAACTTTAGGGACACCTGGGTGGCTCAGTTGGTTAAGCAGCTGCCTTCGGCTCAGGTCATGATCCCAGCATCCTGGGATCGAGTCCCGCATCGGGCTCCTTGCTCAGCAGGGAGCCTGCTTCTCCCTCTGCCTCTGCCTGCCATTCTGTCTGCCTGTGCTCGCTCTCTCTCCCTCTCTTTCTGACAAATAAATAAAATCTTTAAAAAAAAAAAAAATTGGAAACTTTAAAAAATATATAAGATAAAAATCTCTTAAATAAAATATGGAGTCATAAAAAAATGTAATTCCATAGATTAGATACTTTTGATTGGACACCATTGAGAGACTTTATATTTTCAATGTAAATACTATAGAAACTGCCTAGAATACTGAACAAAGGGACAAAGGCATTTTTTAAGAAGAAAGAATGATCAAGAAATATGGAAGATAAATTGAGACTCTCCAACATACATATAAAAAAAATTCCAAAAGAAAAGAACATAGGCTATAGGAGCAGAAATATTTAAAGAAGCAATAACTAAGAAATTTTCAAATGTGAAAAAGCACATATATCCTCAAATCAAAAATGCACTAGTACCAAGCATAATAAATAAATTTACACCCCGATGAATCACAGTGAAAATGAAATAACATTAAGAGTAAGAACCTATCATACAATTCCAGACTTCAAGCTCTATTACAAAGCTGTCATCATCAAGACAGCATGGTACTGGCACAAAAACAGACACATAGATCAATGGAACAGAATAGAGAGCCCAGAAATAGACCCTCAACTCTATGGTCAACTAATCTTCGACAAAACAGGAAAGAATGTCCAATGGAAAAAAGACAGTCTCTTCAACTAATGGTGTTGGGAAAATTGGACAGCCACATACAGAAAAATGAAACTGGATCATTTCCTTACACCACACACGAAAATAGACTCAAAATGGATGAAGGACCTCAATGTGAGAAAGGAATCCATCAAAATCCTTGAGGAGAACACAGGCAGCAACCTCTTTGACCTCAGCCGCAGCAACTTCTTCCTAGGAATATCGCCAAAGGCAAGGGAAGCAAAGGCAAAAATGAACTATTGGGACTTCATCAATTTCAAAAGCTTTTGTAGAGCAAAGGAAACAGTTAACAAAACCAAAAGACAACTGGCAGAATGGGAGAAGATATTTGCAAATGACATATCAGATAAAGGGCTAGTATCCAAAATCTATAAAAAAAATTATCAAACTCAACACCCAAAGAACAAACAATCCAATCAAGAAATGGGCAGAGGACATGAACAGACATTTCTGCAAAGAAGACATCCAGATGGCCAAGAGACACATGAAAAAGTGATCCACATCACTCGGCATCAGTAAAATACAAATCAAAACCACAATGAGATACCACCTCCCACCAGTCAGAATGACTAAAATTAACAAGTCAGGAAATGACAGATCCTGGCGAGATTGTGGAGAAAGGGGAATCCTCCTACACTGTTGGTGGGAATGCAAGCTGGTGCAACCACTCTGGAAAACAGCATGGAGGTTCCTCAAAATGTTGAAAATAGAACTCCCCTATGGCCCAGCAATTGCACTACTGGGTATTTACCCTAAAGATACAAATGTAGTGATCTAAAGGGGCACGTGCAACCGAATGTTTATAGCAGCAATGTCCACAATAGACAAACTATGGAAAGAACCTAGATGTCCATCAACAAATGAATGGATAAAGAAGAGGTGGTATGGAATACTATGGAATACTATGCAGCCATCAAAAGAAATGAAATCTTGCCATTTGTGATGATGTGAATGGAACTAGAGGGTACTATGCTTAGCAAAATAAGTCAATTGGAGAAAGACAACTATCATATGATCTCCCTGATATGAGGAAGTGGAGATGCAATGTGGGAGGTTTAGGGGATAGGAAAAGAATAAATGAAACAAGATGGGCTTGGGAGGGAGACAAACTATAAGAGACTCTTAATCTCACAAAAAGACCTGAGGGTTGCCAGGGGGAGGGGGGAGGGAGAAGATGGTGGGGTTATGGACATTGGGGAGCTATGGTGAGTGCTGTGAAGTGTGTATACCTGGCGATTCACAGACCTGTACCCCTGGAGCTAATAATACATTGTATGTTAATAAAAAAATTTAAAAATTTGTAAAAAAAAAAAAAAAAGGAGTAAGAACCTATCAAAAACATATCCAGGTAATATGTTACACATTTTTACCTGTATTATTATTTATATTTTTTAATCTCTCCATAATATTTGTGTCTCTCCTCTTTATTCTCTTTTCCTTCCCTTATTTAATCTACCACACTGTAACCCTTTGAGATGAATACTAATTTTCTATAATATGGAACAAATATTATTATTATATTAACGTGTTAGTTCATAAAAACAGAGACCAGGTACTCTTTGTCACAGTTGTAACTCCAATGCCTAGAAATAACTGATACATAGTTCTAGCACTCAATAATGTTCAATAGAAGAAAAAGTAAACACTCTAAAAATTCAGTGACTTCCCCACATTTGACAGCCCCTAAATAGTGGAACTGAACAACTTGTTGAGGATTGACTCACTTGGATTTCACCCCAGAGTCAAATTCTTGATACTATTTTTATATAGGCTACTAACCACCATTTTCCCTTCTTCCTTTTCTGACCAGTGGTTTCTTTTAAATCAAAGTTAATCATTAATCTTGCTTTTGCTTAACCTAGCCTGCTTTTTTGTCTCCTTACTTTGTCATTCCACATGTTGTTATCAGTCACAAATTTACATAATCCTCAAGTTTATTGCACATATGTTTATGTGTATGTGTGTATATATATATATACACACACACATGAGCTACCAGGACAAATATACATCTGAGTAATGAGAGAACAGCATCAGAAATAAGCAAATCCAGAAAAGATGATGATTTGAGGAGATGTGTACAACTCAGCAAAACTTTTTTAAGGTACATAAGCAAAGCTGTTTGCTAGGTACAGCTCTCAAAGATACCATACAACATATCAGAAAAGCACACTGCATATATATAAAAATGGTAGAGGACAATGACAGGGGAAAATAACACATTACAGCATCTAAAAAGACATGAAAAAATCTCTTTTTTTTTTAAGATTTTATTTATTTATTTGACAGATAGAGATCACAGGTAGGCAGCGAGACAGGCAGAGAGAGAGGAGGAAGCAGGCTCCCTGCTGAGCAGAGAGCCCGATGTGGGGCTCAATCCCAGGACCCTGGGATCATGACCTGAGCCGAAGGCAGAGGCTTTAACCCACTGAGCCACCCAGGCGCTCCCTGAAAAAATCTCTTTGAGGGGTATAGGGAAACTTCATGAAGCAGGTGACTATTATGAGTATCTTGAAATAGTAGCACTTTGACCGAGGATAAGGGAGTAGATAGAATTCCAGCCGAAGAGTCACAAATGAGGAAACAAATGGAAGCAGAAAAATATAGGAATATTTAAAATGCAGCAATCTCTTAAGACAGTCTTCAGGATCAGGTGCATGTTGAAAGTAATGAGAAAGAAAAGGATGGAAATATGGTTTGAGGATATGTTGTGTAGAGCCCTGAATATTAAACTGGAGACCTTGTATATAATTTAGTAGGCAACAAGGAACCATTAAATATTTTTTTAAAAGAGAAACTGTATTATGTCAAAGGTATGCTTTTTGAAGTTTGAATGTGATGAGTTAGTATTTATACCCATGAATTTAAGGTTTGGCAGAATTATCTAGGAGAAAATGCACAGGTGAAAATGAAAGATGCCACTCAGGAGAGGAGCTGGAGCTGGGGACAATGATGAACATCTTGGGAGTGAATAGGGACAAAGACAAATGTAAAACACATTAGGCAGCTGTTCACAGACCCAATCAATGAGCTTGGGCTAGTCAGCAATGATGAGTGCCTCATCCAGAAGTAAGTTAAGAAAAAGACCCTGGATTTGACCTTAAATGTCCTTTAATGATAAAAATCAGTAGCAGTAAAATGGTAAGAGCAAGACCCTGAATAGTAGAGATAAATTAAATGAAAGATAAATAAATTAAACTGTAAAATAGGAGAAAAAGCTGATGTCCTATGGAAAGGTCTAGTAGCTAAAGGGGTACGGTTGTAAAGTTGAGTGGCAATTACTGAGGAGAGGGGATCCTGAGCATTCTTTTGACATGGCAGGAAGAATCTGGGTTCTTCTCCTTGCGCTAATATCACAAACTCTCAAAGTATTCATTTCTCTGTCTTACACTATCTATTTACTTCTCTTTCCTCCACACTGGACTGTAAGTTAATCTAGGGCAAATGTTGTGTCATTCACCAGCAACTAACCCACTGGCTAACACACAGAAGACACTCCATACATATATTTTAAGATTATAGAAAAGGTTTAAAAATGGCTGTGAGGGAAGATGAAATTGGTATAACAAGGTCCTCAAGGATGCATGAAAGATTAGGATCGGGAACAGGATGAAGGGTAAACTTTGGGTGGTAACAGAGGTGCATTATCTAAATATCACCAGTGGTTTATCTGAAGATTTAAAAGAGTCACTTTATAAAGACTGTTGATATAGAAAATAAATACTGATCCTAAACATTCCGTGTATATTCCCTCCAAAGTATTACCCTGGTGCTCTAAAGAGTTGTCATTGTACCAGAAACACCTCATGTTCTGTTTTCAGTTTCGTAGTATCCATTCAAAAAAGTTTACATGACCATAAACACTATTTTTAATTATAAATAAATAGGCGTCAAAGTCGAAGCAAGAAAAATTAATCCAGGCTCAAGGAGGAAAAGCTGGGAAATCTGAGAAATCTTTGATGAACATGTTGGAAGGGGAAGAAAAGCCAAATGCACGAAACTATAGACAAAACTCAAGTGAATGCTGACCACTTCTATAGCATCTCCACTGCCCACTTTGCTTTTCCAACACACACCCCCACCAAGTATTTCTGACTATGTGAGAATAAAGAAGCTAGGATATGGAAATCCATACTTCAAATCCATGTGAGTTTCCAGGTTATTTTACAGTATCATTTGGAAGCTGCATTTTTAGAATTTTAGAAAAAGTGAAATAAAGGTATCACCGTGCCTGCCAGGAGTTGACTTGGTTCCCAAAGTAGCCACACGGTGAGAACCTGTCTCTTGGAAGATCTGAAGACAGGGTCTATCTTGATGTCCAGCAGTTTTGTGTTAGGTCAAAATGACTGAAGGTAGCAACTACAACTTCTCCAGTGAACAGATTTCAGCAAAATAATTTTTATATAATTTTATATAAAATGTCTCTAGTTTTAGTTCCCATAATCTCAAATGAGAATGGTGTTGGGGGAGTGGTAGCCATGAACAAAGAAAATTGTAAGGAAGTAATGATGTTTCTACTGATCTCCCAAATATGAGAGAAGACTCCACAGGAGGAAAGCAAAATATGTCTGGACCCATTAGTATGCTAGAACTTTCTGAATTTACACTCCTACAGAGGCTGAACCTTAGATGGAAAGTGATTTGCTATACAGGCACACACAGTGAGCTAATCAGAGTGCCAGGATCAGAATGTTTCATCCCTGAATTTTCAGTCCTTTTCTGAGACTTGAGCCATTAGACCATGATAATTTTACTTTCCAGTTTATCTGGAGATATTTTGATTGTACTTATATTGTATTGTGTATTTTCCACCCAAGCAGTCTGTCTTCTAATACCTCTTTGGCCCTCACAATTACCCCTCCTTCTCAGTGTGATGCCATCCTCTCCACAGCCCTCCCAGTAGAGAGTGGGCTAGTTATTCATAATTCCATAGGGATTTTCAGGTTTTGAAGAAGGTGATTTCTCATGTAAAGGCAAACCACAGGATGTATGGTTTCATATATCCCTGGGGCACTAATTACCCTAGAGTTCTGGTCCCAGAAGAACAGAAGTGTTTTTCCAGTCCCAGCACCAAAATTACTCTTTTGGTAACCTTTAATGCTTTTGAAGGAACAATATTCCACAATAAAAGGAAAGGCAAAATAATATGCCAATACAACCACAGAGAGTTTCAACAGTATGAAATATTTGCTTTCCTTATTTATTTTCATCTTGTGAAATACTCTGCAAACACTAATAATTGTCCCTTATCCTCTCTCTAAAAATAGAATCCTTTTTTCGTAAGAGAGAAAACTACTGAAACAGGGAGACTGCTTTAATGTGATTTAGTCAAGCCAAATCATTTGCACTTCAGCATACCGAACTGCGTTTGCACATCAGAACACAGAATCATAAATCAAATGGCTGGCAAGGCACTGAGAAGTGATGCAGTCAAGCCACGACCATTAGGCAACCAGAGGACACTCAAATCATCACACACAGAAGTTTTTAATGACCTTTAAAGAAAGAGATATCTGCCTTCTCATATGTAATAATGCTGATATTTTAAAAAGAAAAAAAAACCTTCCTTTATATCTAATCTAAATAAATGTCTTAAAGTGCAATGGTACAATAGCATAAGAGTTTTGTTTCATTTCATAACATATGCTAATGTTTAATGATATTGTTGATGACTATGGGGAAGAAAGTAAAATTGCATATGTATAATTTATGTAATTCACAATTTATATAGCTTTATATTTCCAAATATTTAATACTGCCTCTTAAAAATAACAGATCATTGGTTAAGGTGATATAAACAAACAGCATGAACTAAGCTTCCCACACAACATGCGGTTACATAAAACCTGGAGGAAGTAATTCTAAAGGCAACTTTGTATCTTAGAAATAGTTATATTTAGTGGTAGAAGCAAAATCTGAATTAATTTAAATAAAAGATTGAGCTGAGCAGTGACTAAAGAATAATTTTCTCTCCATCATGTAAGACTTGGACAATTTCTCCTTTTAAAGGGGTTATGTAAGTGAATTATAGTTTCTAAAAGGAGTATTGTGTTTTCACAAAGATGTTTTCTAGAGACATGAAAATTTTAGTAGGCAATTACTTAAATACTTTTTCTTAACTTTAAATCTCCTTGAGTTTATAATGCCTGATATTTACAGTTTAAAGCTCCCAGATTTGCACATTCCAGAATTAGTACTATTTTTCTAAAATCACCAATAGTTTTCTTGTTACAACAATGGAAATAATGTACTGTTTTATTAAAATTCCCTGTCCATGCTTGGGCCATCATTTCCAAGGTTACTCTGGTCAAGGGATGCAGAGAAGTGACAAAACTGGTGACAGATAGAGGCCATGGCTTTCCAGGAAAAGTTCACACAAGACTTCAGAAGACTTCAAAATTCCTATGGGTCATTTCAGTTGTCATTGAAAAGAAGAATCAGAGGAATTCTTAGGTCACAGTACACAGAGGTTGTTCAAGGGCCCTCTCTAGATTCTGTTATGGTCTAGAATCTTATATGCAATCTTCACCTGGGTGCATGCACCCTCAAAAGGGGCTGTGGATAAAATTTAATAGATTAAAAGAAGTACCATTTTTATTTTTCACTGACCTTTAACTGAATTTGAGCATTTCCTGAAATTATGAGTGCAGACAACAAACCACAGTGGTATTAAAGTCCTTATGATTTTGTTTTTTTAAAGATTTTATTTATTTATTTATTTCTCAGAGAGAGAGAGAGAGAGAGGGAGAAAGAGAGAGACAGAGCACAAGCAGGCAGAGTGGCAGACAGAGGCAGAGAGCCAGAGAGCAGAGAGCCTGCTGAACAAGGAGCCTGATGCGGAACTCGATCCCAGGACCCTGGGATCATGACCTGAGCCGAAGGCAGTGGCTTAACAGAATGAGCCACCCAGGGGTCCCTAAAGTCCTTATGACTGTCACCAACAGCAATCATAGATATTTTCATAACACATTTTTGTTGTTGCAAATATCCCAAAATATATGCCTCATTTGTGCTCATCTCTACAATAAAGTATAGTAGTTATTATTATTGGACCCACAATCTTTAAATCTTTTGATGACTGTATTTCAATATAATTGATTTCTCTTATAATTCTATGCATTTTACTTTATGCATACACAATTTATTCTAAAGAAATCAACTTCCAGCATGACAACTGGTAGAGTCTGTTGAGCTGCTCTCCCTTGAAACCAGTGAAAATTATTTTTAAAAAAGCAATCATTTGAAGACTCTGGAAACAGTCTTAAGTGCAAACAGAAAATAAACAAATACCAATTTAATAAAATCTATGAAAATTCAGTAAGAAAGGCAAGAGTATGGTATTTGCACCAAGGCAGGTTCCTTCTCTCCCTTCTCTCAGTTCAGCAAGGTAGCAACTCTACTCCAGACTGCTGCAGCCAAGAACACGGGGCTCCCACTCTCCCCAGGCCCCAAGTAGAAGGCTTTCTTCCCAGAAGGAACAGAACTTCAGTGTTTCTCCTCCTACCTCTTGCTGCCTTTTGCTGAGGTTCTCACCCAGGTGAGTGAGTACTAGCGTGAAGTGAGGGCTCCCTTTTTCGTCCAAACCCTACTCATGGAATGAGGATCTGCATCAGGCATGGTACACTGAAAATATTGGCACCCCAGTAACCCTTTCTCAACTCAGGAGGTGATAGCTCCACACTAGCAAAAGCAAGCCCAGAGGACCTAGGGATGTTGAACCCCTTCACTGAGCCTCAGCTCCCAGAGCAAGGATGTCAGAGAGAGAAGCTTGCCATTGCCCCCAACCCAAGCTCTAGAGTCCTAATTCAGAGATTTTACTTGTGGGGAGAAGCAGGCTATAAGAAACAGCTCCTAATTCCTTACCAAATGAAGAAACTTAACTTGTGGCAGAATGAAAACGTTTCCTAAGATGACTCTCAAGAAGAGTGGAGGGTGAAAAGTAGTGGGAAGAGATGTGTGGATCTAATGAAGATACAACCTAGATTGTAAATTGGCTAATTTGCAGTAGAAAAATAACCAGGATTGGGAAATATCAAACACTGACCTCAGGAACTATGAAGGAGCCACTTTTTTTTTTTTTTTTTTTAAGATTTGATTTATTCATTTGACAGAGAGAGAGTACAAGCAAGGGGAGTGGCAGGTAGAGGGAGAAGCAGGCTGCCCACTGAGCAGGGAGCACGACATGGGATTCCAACCCAGGACCCTGAGATCATGACCTGAGCCAATGGTAGATGGTAGACAGAGATTACAAGTAGGCAGAGAGGCAGGCAGAGAGAGAGAGAAGGAAGCAGGCTGCCCGCTGAGCAGAGAGCCCAATGCGGGGCTCGATCCCAGAACCCTGAGATCCTGACCTGAGCCAAAGGCAAAGACTTTAACCCACTGAGCCACGCAGGCGCCCCGCCAATGGTAGATGCTTAACTGACTGAGTCACCCAGGTGCCACCAAAGAGCCACAGTTTGAGTGGGTTAGTTTGTAGGAATTTATGTCCCAGATGATTGTAGAAAATTATAGAGCCGTCAGTCACAAATTAGTGAAATTTAACAGCTAAGTGTGGTTAGGGAGTGAACACGAGCCCTACCAGGACCAGTCATCCCAGAATGACTCTTGGCCCACCTAAAGCTGCACCCCTCTGCAGGGCAATACCCAAGATTTAACACTGTGGGTGGGGCCTCTCCCCCCTAAAGGGAGGAACATATACCTCATTAAAATAGTTTAGGCAATCACTAAAATAAATAAGCAAATAGCAAGTGTTGGGGATGGTGAGAGGGGGCTGTACCTAGATTTGCTGTAATATATCAAAAATATCCAGGTTCCAACAAAAAATTATGAGTCATAAAAAAAAGTATTACACCAGGAAAAAAGCAGGCAACAGAACTTGCCAGTGAGAGTGACAAGATGTCAGATTTAAAATTTAAAAGATTTCAAAGAAGGCATTATAAATATATTCACAGAAATAAAGGAAAAAATGACTATAGAAATAAAGGAAGGTATGATGGCAATGTTGCATTAAACAGAGAATTCCTATAAGGAGATGGAAATTAGGAAAGAGAGCCAATGGAAATTCTGGAATCATAAAGTATAATAACTGAAATTTAAAATTCACAACAGGGGCTCAACAGTAGATTTGAACTGGCAGAGGAAATAATTAGTGAACTTGAAGATGGACTGTTAACAGATTATGCAAGATGAAGAACAGAAAGAAAAAAGAATAAAAAAAAGAAAGCCTCAAATAAATGTGGGCACCATTACACATACTCACAGGTGGAAGTATCAGAAGGATAGGAGAAGAAGAGAAGAAAAATATTGAAAGAAATAATGGCTGAACACTTCCCAAATCTATTTATTTATTTGACAGAGAGAAATCACAAGTAGGCAGAGAGAGAGGGAAGCAGGCTCCCTGCTGAGCAGAGAGCCTGATGCAGGGCTGGATCCCAGGACCCTGAGATCATGACCTGAGCCAAAAGCAGAGGCCTAACCCATGGAGCCACCCAGGTGCCACTTCCCAAATCTATTGAAAAACAGTAACATAATATACAGTATTATATTTAGCTTTCTGGATAGGGAGCTAAACACACTCTAAGCAGGAAAACCCAGAGAGACAAACACATTACAATAAAAATGTTGAAAGTCAAAGACAGGAGAAAATCTTGAAATCAGCAAGAAGAAAATTCATTTTGAGGCATTCAGGCACCGGATTGCCATAGGGACCACGGACTCAGCAAGTTGAAGAACCTCATCTAGAATAAAGTAAGTGGCTATAGGATATAGGGGGGTGGGTGGAAACCCAGTTTTCAACATGCTTTTTATCGAAGTGCTGCAATGGAGAAAATGTCGATCATGAAAACAAAAGTAGGGTGGATTAGTGGAGGGGAATGCTGGGTTAAACAAAATTAAGTAGATTTTGTTACCACAGGGTTTGCTCTGAGTTTTAAAATGTCAGTTGTAACTCTCAAGATAGAAGTAAAAATCATACTACTTCTCAAATTGCTTTGACCATGAAAACCTTTTTTGGAGTACCTCTCAAGGCTCTAGGTTTGAAAAGCACTTGGAGAAACACTGACCTGAAGTTAATAAAACTGAAGGGTATTGATATCTGCTGGAGTAAATTGGCATCTCCGTTTCCTATAGGTCTATATCAGGCACTACTTTCTCTTGAAGGGATACTTAATAGACCACTATCCATATTTTCAAGGACATCCTAGGTCAAAGACTGTCTGAGGTTACTGATAACACTAGTTGCAAAGGCCCTCAAAATGAAGTCACCCTGAGGGTGACTATGCCCTAGCCTGCTTTTTTTTTTTTATTTGGGGGATCACATTCTGTTAAAAATCTTTAGACTCTACATTAATGAGTGCAGAAAAGGACAACCACTGCTAACGGGCTTCTCTGCATGGAAAATTCCTTCCCCTTCCTGTTTCTAGTCTTAGGTGCTGGTTTATAATAACAACCTATCAAAATCTTGCATGCAGCTTCAAAAAATGTAGTCATCATCTGAGAGCTATACTTAACATCAAATGCCAAGGCAGATTTATCAGCAGCTGAAGCCTGGAGCACAGCCAGTTCGCACACTGAAGCTTTGCTCACTGAAACTCACCATCAGAGGGTGTATATTAGAGGAAGATGGACTCAAGCCAGATACTAAGAAGCTGTAGCTCAGCAACTTGAATCAGGGTGACAGCAAACAAGGAGGATTGGAGGATTGGCATAAAAGTACACAGAGACAACTTCAAGAAACATAATATTGCTGTTGCCTGTCAGAAAATAGCCGTAGCAGCAGACAGAGCAAGCTTAGCATGCCCACAGAGGTGAAATGGTTACTTTTTTTTTTTTTTACAGAAATGCTTATAACATCTAAGAGAAATGAAAAAAATAACTAAACATCACCTAAAATGCAAACAGACAAAGAGATGAAAACTCACTATGGAAATGACCTTAGTCCAACCAAGTGTATCATCAGATACAAATACTCTGCACAGAAAACATGGTTTCTACATATTCCATATGGTCACTGACCTTCCCTCCTCTAATCCTAACAGTTGTGCAAACTTGGAAGTCTTTGAATTAACACCCATCCTGCCAGAAATACTTAAAATGATTTCTGTTCTCCTGATCCAAAGAATTGTATTTCAATTTTCCTATTCGGAGAGCCTAATGACAATCAACTGAACGATTGTATGGAAAGGATTTTACTTCCCTAGAAAGTTGTACATACATTAGTGAGCATTCCATACTGGCTTTTTCACTGATTAATAAAAGGAAAGAGTGGAAATCTGTCCTAGTTATGGTGGCCTTGCTAGGAGCAGGCCTCTTTCTGAGTAGAAAAAGGAGTGACAGAAAAATCTATTGCATGCATAAGACAAAGCCAACCAACAACTATCAACAACAAACAGCTCTCAAGGAGATAGAACAAGTTTGGATAAGGAAAAGGGTTGCAAGCAGGAAGAAAAGCATCACAGATGAAGAATATCTTGAGCTAAAAGAGGACCAAGGGGCAATCAGAAGCCCAAGGATTATACCAAGAATCTGTAAAAACTGAAAGAGCTCACTCTCAAATTGACATATTTTTTGAATAATATCTCATTTTGGCAAATTCATAAATACTACCATGTATACACAGTGCTGGTGGAATTATAAATTGCTATGCTGATGCATAAGGGGAATTTAGTGATATGCTTTAAAGGTTTATAAATGTTCAGGTTTTTTGACCATGCATTTCCACTTCAGAAATTTTTTCTACAAAATCCCAATTTTCTTTAAAGGAAAAGTATGTAAGTGTCTTAAGGATGCCTGAAAAAACAGTCTACAAAATATCAACAGTGATTCTACCTGGGTGTTGAGGCAGCAAGTAAAATTTTATTTTCTGTTTTTCTCTTCTCTATTCTCTTTGGAATTTTATCTGATAAATAGATACTAATCCTGTAATACAGAAAATAAAATATACTTATATGATAATTCAAAGGACATTGGAGTAAAAACACATGTATGTGTCAAGAAGACTTGATCAATTTTAAGTATTTTCTAAATTATTCAATGGGTCCAGGGAGGCAAGGGTTAACTTCAGATGCATTTCCTGATACCCTACAGTTAAGAACTAATAAAAGGAGACTCCTATTCAAAGACAGCAGATAATGAGGAGCAACAACTTCTACTGGAAAAAAAAAATTCAAAAGCCAACAACCCTCATCCTTACACAGATAGAGCCTCCATCTCTGTCTCCTAACACAAAATATAGGAAAACTGAGAGTAGCAAGGAACTGTGTGATACAGACTAGAAACAGAATAGAAGAGAACAAGTATTGTCCTTGCTTTCCTGTTCTTCCATGCCTTCCAAAGTGCCCTACATTTGACCTATTATGCCTTTTGAGCAAAGCCAAGTAAGTTGTTTTATGAGATCAAGAAAAGGGGAAATTTCAAAAACAGAATAATGCTCGATTTTGTTATTCCAATGAAATTTTTTTTTCTAATAACTTGTGAGACCCAAGAAGATAGAAGTGAAGTCGGAGTTGTCTTTGTATCTTCAGTCCTCGGTACAGCACTTAGCTCAAGGAAAGTTTGATGAATCAATCAATCAATGGATGGGTGGATGGATGGATGAATGAATGAGTGAATGACAATTTGAACCCTTTCAATAAGACTCTAAAACCATCTCATTTTTTACAGGAGAGAGTCAGTAACTTGTCAAACCAAATGTCTTTGAAATAACATATATATATATATATATATATATATATATATACACACACACACACACACACACACACGTATATATACACGTGTGTATATGTATGTATACGTATGTATATGTATATGTATATATTACATTTACATATACATATACATACGTATACATGCATATACATATATACATATATACATACTTGTGTGTATGTATACATACATATACGTATACATGTATACATATGTGTGTATACATGTGTTATATACATATACATGTATGTTTATATTGTATACATATATAACACATATATACATATGTACATACATGTACATGTGTGTGTACATATACACAAAATACATTTATAGAAATTTCCACTACTTCATTTTTACAGGTACTTGTGTAAATTCAGCACCTACCCTCATTTATCAGGCTCCTAATGCATCCATCATAAAGATGCCATTTGCCACACTTCTCTAGGTAGTTCAGGGCCTGTGCTTTATGACTGAATCATTTAAAAGAAACATTTAGGTAGTTGACCCACAGTGAATTTAACAAGAGCTTGACACGCATCAGCAGTATCGCTGCCAACTCATACACGGATGAAATTGGTGCTGACTGGGTGACAGCCTTTATTGTAGGACAGTGAGGGGCGTGAGGGCGTTTATTGTGAATGAGAATGACAGCACTTCAGAAAGGCCTGATGCAAATTCTTTGGCAGGTTATGTAGCCACATACAAAAGTACTCTTGCTGCTGTCACACAATATCTTTTTTTTTTAATGTCAAACTTGTATTATACTGCATTAAAAAAAAGTGAAAGGAAACTCTAGTCCTGATTAGGTGTGAAATAACAAATTAGAAGTTATTTCAATCCCAAATCTGGACCATGATAAAAAATAAAGAAGAAAGAAAAGCCAACAGTGACTGCTGCTGTTCTCATGCTTGTGGCTTTAAAAAAAAAAAAAAGACTGGATTCTTCTATTAAAAATATATTCTTTTCCATTTAATCATTTCAATTATTTAGCAAGCAAACACTTGAACAATATCAATGGAATTATAGTGCTAATCTCCACTGTTTCCAAGAAATTTCATTCAAAGTCAAATTCATTCTGGATGGAATGAGTTTAGTTACCTCCTTTCTACACTTCTGCCTTCACTTTCTGCAAAAGGCCATTTCTCTTGTTCATTCTCAGTCAGTCCCTCCACTGAGCCAACTGCTCCTACTGTTAATCTTCAGAATTCCATGAAACCTATTACCTATCTACCTAGACCTCTGTTTAGTGCCTCCTACTAAACTTTCTTGACACTATGTTCTGACCACTTATCTGTTACCTGCTTAACAACAGTGAAACCTCGGACTTAGCAAGTATAACTACAGCCCGGTCACTGTACTTAGAACTTTACATCAGTTATCTCTAATCCTCACGATAGCCCACCGAGGCAGGTAACAGCATCACAGTTTCACTGGTAAAGAAACTGAAGCTGGGAGGGCTGAGCAGTTTGTCCTAGGAAAGGATATATGGGAAAAGCATGTGGCCTTTGAATTAAACAAATCTGAGGAGTCCTATCATTAGCTAGGTATACGATCCTAAGCAATTTTACTTGATCTCTTTAAGCCTGTTTCTCAATAATAAAACAGAAATAATGAAATGTAATGGGGATCTTGGGGTAACAGAAGATGTACCCTATGGACCTGAACCATCTATGGCCATGCCACATAATGACTTTTCTTTCCTGATTAAGAGAAAAGAAAATATTAGTAAACTTTTATTCCCAGGATGGATTGTCTAAGACCACTGAATTCTTTTTTTTTTAATAAAGATTTTTGTATTTATTTACTTATTTGAGAGCGAGCAAGCGAGCAAGAGAGCATGCAGGCGCCTGTGCACATACAAGCAGGGTGGAAGGGTGCAGAGGCATAGAGAGAGAGAGAGAGAATCTAGAGCAGATGTCCACTGAGCATGGAGCCCAACTTGGCACTCGATCCCAGGATCATGAGACCATGACCTGAGCTGAAACCAAGAGTCAGTGCTTAACTGACTGAGCCATACATGTGCCCCAACTACTGCATTCTTTCATGTTCGATTCTTACATATTTTCCTCAGGGAGAATGAATGCATACATCCCACATCCTGCTTCAGGCATACTTCATCGTATAACATGAAGTTGCCCTAAACTACTTAAGCAAATGCTTCTCCTTTTTTTTTTTAAGGTATTACATTTTATCCTTGTTTGAGCTGAGCAAAAGAGCAGTAGGATTAAAACCTAGAGTCTCAGTAAAATTTTTTCCTCAGCCATGCCCTTTGCCTTATGGACGCTGGAAAAGTTCTAAATTGCTGGAAAAGGAGGACACAAAAATTTCCCACAATAATCTGGCAGTAAGTTTTTGCATTGCCTTCTGATTTTCCATTGCAAACATTAGCATTTAACAAAAGCTTGACACAAGACCCTCAGACACTTGAAATCCTTCACTTTCTAGCAGGGATCTAAAAAGCTTTGAGAACTACATTAAAAAATAGGGGGGAAAAGGTCACATGAAAACTTCTGACTATTTTCTGTCTGTTAGTGTCCTCATATTTACTTCCCTTTGCAATTCAAAGAACTAGAGTCTGGCCGAGAGAAGGGGGACACCCATAATTTCTGAGATCCTAAAACAAAGGGCAAACAAAAATAATAAAAACCTGCTCTTTGAGATAGATATAGATATAGATACAGATATAGATATAGATATATTCAGAAATAAGATTCTGTCTTTAAAAAATAAGTAAGCTTTTTTTAAGATTTTTTTAAAAATTTATTTATTTGAGAGAAAGAGACCAAGAGAGCATGGACAGAGTGGGGGGAGGGGTAGAGGGAGAAGGAGAGGGAGAAACAAACTCCCACCTGAGTGGGGAGCCAGATGTGAGGCTCAATCCCGGGACCCTGGAATCATGACCTGAGCCAAAGGCAGTCGCTTAACCAACTGAACCACTCAGACACCCCAAGAAATAAGTAAGCTTTGATAAAAGTAGACTCAAAGGTCCACATCAAGTTTTTGTTTATCCAGAGGCAGTAGATTATATTGTCACTGGCCCAGAAACTGATAATACCATTTTGGGGTTTCAAGCTCATTGGCAGGCTAAATTACTATCAGTGAGCTAGTTCCACTTCTCCATTCTTTTCTTTCTCATTCTTTTCTTTTCTCATATCTAACTAGATATGAGCACTCTCAGATCTGTATAGAGCTATCTTTGTGTCAGAATATATACATATATAATACATAATAAAATAATATAATATATATAATATGTATATAGAACATATACATACATAATATATAATAAAATAAAATACATAATAAAATACATAAAATGTTATAAATATGTGTAAGTATATATACGTGTGTATATCTATACAAACACCTATGTTATATTGATTTTGAGCTTTGTAAATATGGAATCATAAGACATACATGACTGCCATTGGAAATATTGATAGAATATAAATTTGTACCTGATACAAACTGCAAATCATTTACCATATAAATGAACTTGCTCTGGTTTGTTTGTTTCTTTCTCCCTTTCTTAATTCTGAGCTTTGCACAGTGACAGTATCATAGCCAATGAGGTTTATCTGAGGCGCGATAATTGCTAATCGAAAATTTTTCCTTTTCCCACCTCCCTCCTTCTTTTCTCTAAAAGTATAAAACTTGGTGTAATTCCTAATGTTTGAAAAGTAATATACTCTGAACTTCTCACCACTGCAGTCATTTGTAAGGCATTTCTATTCCTACAAGTGCTTCTAACAATTTCTACCCCTACAAAGAACATACAGATATGTTTTAATCTCTTGGTGATAGTGTCTACTTCATGAGACTACTATAAAAATTATATGACATATTTATAAAGTACTTAGTATTCAATAAATAATTATGATTTACTTAATACTCCACTTACTTAAAGTCAGTACTGAAATACAAACCTAGGCTTTGCCATTTCTGTCATTTGGGCAAATTCATTTTCTTTTTGGTACTCAGCCTCCTTCCCTATACTAAAAGAAGATAATATAGTATCTACCTCTCAGGTTTGTTAGCTCTCTGGAGCCTCTTTTATAACAGCATTCAATGCCATGCATGAGTGCTCTACTGTCAAGATCCAATCATCTCCTGATGGCCCCACCTTGTAATACCTCACACCGGGTTTTAGGATTTCAACATCTGAGTTTGGGGGTGGGGGGACTCTTTTAGACCATAGTATATACCCTAAATCCTGTATAGAACATATTTATACTATGAAAGAATTTGTTGTTTATCTGAAATTTAAATTTAATGAGGCAACCTATATTGGTATTTGTTAAACCTGACCACTCTACACTCTTCTATATCCAGTTCTAACATGCTAAATTATAGGAGGATATACCTTTACTTCAGAATCTCATTACTATGAATTCTGTTTTTCTTTGGCCTTATTCACTAGCCAGGGGAGCACACGAAGAGATAAGAAAGACAATGCTAAAGCATGGAATTTCCTGTTGCATTCCCAACCTTACAGGAGCTAACTTCTCCATATAACTGAGATTGTCTTGGATTCTCCTCATTTTGTTATGGTTTGTTCCAAACCTTTCTTAACACATAAATACCTCAGAACAAATAATGCAACCAATTTTCATAATTTTAATGTCACTATTTTTTATTTTCTATTTTCTTCATGCCAATGGCTTTTTCCTTTTAAGGCCCAAATGATTTTAAAAAGTCTCTGAGATCTGTTAATCATAGGGCCAAATTGCCACTTTCCTTATGCTTTCACACGTACATTTGAAAACGTTTCTATCTTCCTAAAAGAAGATGTTAGTTGAAAGACACTTTCTAAACTGAGGGTTGCTGGAGGAGACGTGGGTGGGAGGACAGGGTAATTGGGTGATGGTATTAAAGAGGGCACGTGATGTGATGAGCACTGGGTATTATATGCATCTGATGAATTACTGAACTCAACATGTGAAGCTAAGGATGCTCTATATGTTGGCTAATTGAGTTTAAATAAAAATAATAATGGGGCCAAACTGCAAATGTAATAATCATCATCTCTAAAACACTGAGAAAGTGTCTCAAAAGACAAAAGTCACATATGGCCACATGTGCTGGGAACTACCAGGAAGCAGGCCTTTGAATGTGGGTTGAAATGCCTACCAGACTAGACAGGTAGTGTTAAATGAGTTGTCAGCTGTGGAGGAGAATCTGCACACACTTTAGGTGGAAGGGAATGAGGAAAACTGGAAAGCACACACCTCAACAGAAAGACCCCATGTTGCCACATTTTTTTTTTTTTCAAGAGAAAGCAAAACTCCTGATTTTTAAGTTATATTCTCCCACTGACTTTTATAAATCATTGTGCAGAACAGCATATACCTATAAGAAAAAGCCTTATGGAAGTCTTTCAAGCTTTGCACCCAGCTTTGAAAATTCAAATTCCTTGAGCCTCAATTTTGTTTTGAGAGATGCTTTAGGCTGCTCAACAGTAATTGAAATTTTCATTACTAGTTAATGTTGTAATTGATTTTGAATCTTACAGAAACAGTTTCTCATTCAACATAAACCTGCCATTCAATGTTTTGGTCAGAGGCAGTTCTGTTTTTTGCATCTTGGTTAGTGGAAGCCATAGATAGGTCTGTCCTTTATTTCCTACCCATTCACAGACAACTAAGGAAAATGCCCATGAAATAGATTCTGAGCTATGTAAAAATGCACATTTTTAAGCAAAGATGTTTCACAGAAGCTTTCTTTTTTATTAAATTAATTGAATATTACACCTGTTGCTTCTATAAAACATAATGTTTAGACTATAAATGTAAAGCCCACAGTAGTGTCATTCTAGGAATATAAACTATTGAATGCTTTTCAGTTTAAAAATATCTTTACTGTAATCATTTTCTTTATATTTCCTGCAAAGTCATCTGAAATGCATTCTTTGGGATGGGTAAATCATCCCCTACTATAGCTAGTACTTGGTCATATGATTCATGTGGTTTTGTACTGCTTGGGTAAGAAATCATTTAAAGTGCTGAGAATGGCTCAATGTAGCATGAAAGTCCAGCATGGGAATTCTGGCTGCTGCTTTGATTACTTAGGTCTCTGATTAATTGCTCAGATAAATAGATATGCAATTACTTCAAGCCAAGGCAATAGAAAAAATCCTTTCTACCACCTGATAAGGAACAATGAGTTACGCCCTCAGAAACCTGCAGTTACTCAGCCAATGCCTCCAAGTTCAGGAGTTTGTTTTTTTTTTTAAGAAATGAAATGTTGTTGTTGAAGATGCGTTTTTAAATTTTTATCAATTTTACAAAATAAAGAAAAGAAATAAATGGAAGTTGTAAAGGCACTTCAGACTAATACTAGAATAATTCATTTCTATTCCCATTATCTTTACCTCAAGTTCGGAAGATTACAGGTTTTGAAATAAATCAGGTATGGGTTCAGGTCTGTCTCTTAGCAGACCTTGGGCAATGTCTATTAATGAGCCTAAGCCTCAATTTCTTCATCCATAAAGTACTTACCTGTAGTATTCTTAGAAGGATTAAATGAGATAAAGTACAAAGGGCATTATTTATATCCCCATACATATTTACAAGGTGCCTCTCTCCATAAATAAATGTACCTAGAAAATGGGTTACCCCTAAATTTAAAAAAAAAAAAAAAAAGGAAAATCACAAGGTTGAATGAAACTATTTAATAAAATTGCTCATTATATAATCACCACCTGATTTACTCTTCACATTCAGTACTATCTGCCATGTGCCTAAGTATATTTATTGTCATAAATAATACATTATAAATATTTTATAACTGTATTATAAATATTTACTATTAAAGGAAAACTGTTTCTCTATTCACATTACTTCTGACACCAAACTGGGGGTGGGGATCAACCAATTTTCTAACTCTCTGATCACCAAGTAGGTGTCCTATCATTTAATTCAACTCTAACACTAACTACCTGGAGTAACTGTCCAACTCTACAGGTTTAAGGGCTCAGTCCCACAAGACTGTCCCACTTCAGATGACAGCTGCAACTAATGGGTCCCCAGGATACCCACACTTCTGTCAACTTGACTACCGAATTGGCAGTTCCCATAATCACTCCCTCAGTTATGATTAATTGCTAGAATGGCTCACAAAAGTCAGAGAAACACTTACTTACACTTACCAGTTTATTAGGAAAGATACTACAAAGGAGAAAAATAAACAGCCAGATGAAGAAGTACATTGGGCAAGGTCCAGAAAGGTACAGAGCTCAGAAACTTCTGTCCCACTGAAGGTGGAATGGGCCACCTCCCTGGCATGTGTGTGTGTTTATCAACCTGGACTCTCCCTGAACCCTGTTGTTTATGGTTTTTAAGGAGGTTCCATTACTTAGGCATGCTTGATTAAATCACTAACCATTTGGTGATTAACTCAACCACCCACTCTTTTCCCTCCCTAGAGGTCAGGGGGTGGGACTGAAAATTCTGACCTTCTAAACATTCCTTGGCGACCAGCTTCCATCCTGCAGCTAACTAGGAAATTGAAACCACCAGTCATATCATTAGCACAGAAAGATATTCGTATCTCTTAGGAAATCACAAGGGCTTTAGGAGCTCTGTGTGAGGAACAGAGACAAAGACCAAACGAGTATAACTTTATTACATAATAACATCACAGCACCAGCTCCGAGGAAGAGCCAGGGAATGTCAGGAGACAGGAAGGAGGAGACAACAAGTCAACATCCTAGAGCTTAGCTTAGCAGAAGACAACACCTTTCTCCAAACAATTCCAAGTGTCTTGAGCTATACAGACTCATACCTTTCAAGCAAGCAAGGTACAAAAGTGAAGGTTAAGGCCAAGACAGGGACACAGTAGGAACTTTTCCCCTCAACTACCCCCAAAGCAATCTCAGCTGGTAGTGTTTTCCTTGCACAGGAAAAGCTAAGTAGGAAATAAACATGCAATTCAATTCAATCCAGAAATACTTAGCTCACCCATTAAATGCAAAGATACCATACATTCCTCACATAGGCACTTTAAGGAGATCTGGGCCATGTTTAAATGTTGACAGTTCTACAATTCCCAGTTGTCCAACGGAAAGCAGTAAGAGCATGACATTGCCCGAATGGATAATGGCTGCCTGTCAGATCCCTGTGCACAGCGCACACTGACTGCATGCACAGAGCAGGAGTGGAAGATGGAGTGTATTTATATCCAGCTCAAGGAGGAAGGTCTCAATGACAATAATTTCATTTGTTTCTGGTTAATTCTTTTGGCTATAAGGAACTCTTACCTCAAGGAGGGGGAAATGTCTGGGAAGGTAGGATTATAAAGATATATAAACTGAAATCAGAATTGAACTACAGTCAAACATGGAGGCAACTCAGGGAATTGACCTTTCAGTCATTCCCAAAGGTCAGATGGTCTCATATTCCATCTCTGGGAAATGTGTTAGATTGTAATTTTAGTTTTCCATAAATCCTCATGGCCCAGCCCTACCATGTAGTTTCCCTCTTTACATCCTTTTCATCTGCTCCTCCATTTTCTCAATTGAAATAAAGCTGACACACAATGTTACATTAGTAATGTATGCTGTATGTTATGCTCACTATAACTGTCACACATATTATTACAGCACCATTGATATTCCTTATGCTGTACCTTTTATCCCTGTGACTTATTCATTCTGTAATTGGAAGCCTGTATCTCCAACTCCCCTTCACCGATTTTGCTCATTTTACCCTGGCAACCATCAGTTTGTTCTCTGTATTTATGGGTTGTTTCTGCTTTTTGCTCATTCATTTGTCTTGCTTTTTAGATTCCACATATAAATGAAATGCTACTGTATTTGTCTTTCTCTGTCTGACTCATTTCACTTAGCATAATATACCTCTAGGTCCATGCAGATTATTGCAAATAGTAAGATTTCATCCCTTTTTCTGGCTGACTAATATTCCATTGGCCTCCATTTTTTATTGCAAGGCTTATCCATGTAGTCTAATGAAAATTACTAATAGATAATCTAATGTTCCAAACTCATCTCTTCATATCAGTGCAATGTAAAGTTTATTACCTACACTGGCTCACATTAGGTCATGGTGACTGCTGTAAGTCAGCTGGCTGAAGGAGAATGATTCGGGAGGAAAGGATTAATGGTCTACACCATACCACAAGCATGGGCCTGTGTGTTGACAAGCTTACTGACTGTGATCTACACACCCTTGAAAGGTTAAGTGTAAAAGAAAGAGCATCTCCAGTCTCACCAAGTCTAATCCTGATATTGTAAATAATAACAGTTATCAAAAGGTAGATAAGCAGACAGAGTTGATTGATAGTGTTTGACATTTTCTTCTCCAGGTTCCACTAGGAACTTTAGAATCATATTTAAATGCAAAGTCCAAAGTGTCAAAACACATGAAATCACTTAGAGCAAAAATAAAAAAGATTAGCATCCAACAATGGTCCACTGGACTAGAAAAGTGGACACGTTTTCCCCTTGAATTAGATAATATCAATTTGGTGAATGTATGAACCAAAGTATTGAGGAAAATGAATTTTACAAAGCCTTTTAAACATTTTTTTTCTCATTCTCTGAGGGAGACCAAAAGTTTCCCAAATCAGGTAAATAAAATAAAATATATAGTGTCACCCCATAATAGCTTGTTGACCTCACATCTCAAAATGATGGTGACACATCCATTTGGATGTTCTGTAAATGACAATGAAAAGTGAATCTTAATAAAAATGACAGTAGCAATTACTTCCCACCAAGAGGATGATGAACAGATAAATGTTAGCTGGAGTCTCAAGGAAACTAAAGTGAATGGAATCTGACACTTTGTCACTATTTTACTTG
This sequence comes from Enhydra lutris kenyoni, assembly GCF_002288905.1. Classification (NCBI taxonomy): domain Eukaryota; kingdom Metazoa; phylum Chordata; class Mammalia; order Carnivora; family Mustelidae; genus Enhydra; species Enhydra lutris. The sequence goes on along the minus strand of NW_019154085.1, from coordinate 79,025,336 downwards.
CCCACAGAAGGAGTGAGTTTGATACCAAAGATTGAAAGGAGAAAAGTATCACAAAAAAAAAAAAAAAAATTTCAGGTCAAGTCAGAATAAGGAATGAAGGTATAATATTGACTAAAGTAAGCTCTTATGGGTAGCTCTAAAATGGGAAAATTTGGAAGTGGAGTTTTAACCATAGATTCTTTAAAGGTAATGGGAAAGCAGGTAATGAACAAGAACTGCTTTTGAACAGCTTAATATTATTACAAGCATACTCCAAACTAAAAACTTAAGAATGGGAAAGAATAAGTTACCTTTTTTATTTTATTATTTCTAAGCCATCATTTAAGAATTTTTGTGTTATTGGGGCACCTGGATGGCTCAGTCAGTTAAGTATCTGCCTTTGGCTAAGGTCATGATCCCAGGGTCCTGGGATAGAGCCCTAAGTTGGGCTCCCCCCTCAGCAGGGAGTTTGCTTCTCCCTCTCCCTCTGTCCCTCCCTGCCCACCACCTTCCCTGCACTCATGCTTGTGCACACTCACTCACTCTCTCGCTCTCTCTTTCAAATATAAAAATAACATCTTTTAAGAAAAGAACTTCTATATTGTTTACCTTATGGTACTAGGTATGCTTCATTCCCTACTCCCTATTTCCCCTCTTGTCAGGATTTCACAATAGAATATTTTATCATGTTTTTAGAATCAGTGCTAATTTGCCACATCTTTATTGTAACCTAACACATATACCAATTATCTTCGTTTCATTACAACCTCTAATTCCCATAGCTGGTAGGCTACCAAACAAATCCAATTTCACTTCCCTCCTTTAGATTTGAAAACAAAGTTTAATTATTCATATTTGTATCTAGATGCATTAAATTCCCTTTATCATATGTATACCACAAGGGTGATCATAACAGCTTCTTCAGTGAAGCCCTGGTAAGACCTAAGGCTTTAAAATGGCTGATTGTGGCTAATGATCTTAATTCCTTTCCATAACAAACACACTATCTGATTCATATATCTTCCCTGCAAAATCACTTGCTGTTACAAGTTGCTTTTTCTCTCTTAAAATGTTATCTTCCTTCCTCACCATTGCTTAAAGCACTGGTGGCTAATCTTTATAATCCTGAGCTTGATTTTTTTTTCCTATGCCTTGAAAAAATTTTGTCAATAAAACATAAATGAGGGAGGAGTCAAGATGGCGGAGAAGTAGCAGGCTGAGACTACTTCAGGTAGCGGGAGATCAGCTAGATAGCTTATCTAAAGATTGCAAAAACCTACAAATCCAACGGGAGATCGAAGAGAAGAAGAACAGCAACTCTAGAAACAGAAAATCAACCACTTTCTGAAAGGTAGGACTGG
>NW_019154085.1:78975003-79018996 GCF_002288905.1 Enhydra lutris kenyoni | reverse complement strand
ATGGTGAGTGCTGTGAAGTGTGTAAACCTGGCGATTCACAGACCTGTACCCCTGGGGATAAAAATATATTATATGTTTATAAAAAATAAAATTAAAAAAAAAAACATAAATGAGAAAGAAAAGATAAAAAAATAAACAGGACATTATTTACGCTGACAGTAAATAACCTAGGCACGGTGAGAAGAGAGCTATCAACAACAGCAGCATGACCAATAACAACAGGAACCACAAATTTTTCACTAGTTTTCCATCTATTTATCTGTAATTTTCTCTTTGGCTCTAGATAGTATTCATTTAATAAGATTTATTTAATTATTATTAGGCAATATCCATTAGATATCTGTATTGTGTACATTGCCATTTTTGGAGAAGTGAAGATAAAATAAATAAATTGTACAATAGGTAGTACAGATCACAAAAGATGCAGGATGTAATAGAGAACATTCCAGAAAGAGGGAAGAGCACACAGAAAGACACAGAGACACTGTGGCACGGTGGGGGAGGTGGGGCATGGCAGCTAGAATTGAGCCTTGCAGGAACTGACAGACATCTGATGCAGCTATAGAGGCCACGATGTGCATGGGAAGTACTAAGAATAGGTGAGAGGAAGCCGTGAAAGAAAATAAGAATGGCAGGTTAAGGCATTTGAATTTCATTCTGTAGTGGAGGGGCTGGCAAATTTTTCTGTCAAAAGCCAGATAGTGGGTATTTTAGGCATTGCAGGACACCCCATGGTCTCTATCAAATATTCTTTGTTTTTTGGGTTTTTTTGTTTTTTGCTTTTTTACAATCCTTTCAAAGTATGAAAACCATTCTTAGCTTGCAGGCAGTACAAAGCGGTGGGGGGGGGGGGCTAGATGGGACCCATTGGCCTCAGTTTGTCAACCCCTGCTGTAGTCAACTGTTTATCTTGTCATACTGCCAGAAACTCCAGGCACTAGAAAGAGACAGAGAAACCTGAAGAGTTATCTCAAAAAGAGATAACAGAGCAGCAGTGAAGGAAAAGTTTGGAGGCCTTAAAATTCACCTGGTCGCCCGGAATGACCAGTAACAACATCACGATCCCTGTTTCATTCTAGTTTTTGAACTCTGAGGTGACATATTTTCAGAAAGAATACATACAGGGGCATACATTTGGATTTCGTATTATAATAACAAGTATATTGATCTTTAGAATTAGTTGTTCTCCAGCTATCAAAGAAAGGCTTTGCTTTCACAACCAGATCACCATGCAGTGAATGCCATGGCCTCCTGCATTATAATTCATAGCCTCCTTTGAAAAGGCTTCTGAGTAGAATCCTATCTGAGCAATGTTTTATTCTTCCTGCTTACTATATCCACATCACAAAATAGAAGTCTCAGACACAGTAATGAGGGGCTTAGCTACTGAGATTTTCAGGTATGCTCAGGGAACCTAAATTAGCTCATGACACATGCCAATAGCCAATAGGAACATATCTCCCTGTAAAGAACAAGCACCATACCTGTCTGGAAGACTCTCCATAGAAGATGGGGAGAAGAAGGTAGTCTGCTTTCACAGCTTTAGTCCTTTCCATCTACATATCAATAGCCAGAGATATGGCCTTTAGCCTGACAAGGTACTCAGGCCAACCCCCTCCCAATTGTGCGTCCAGCTGAGTGATAAAACCCAGTATTGCTGTGTCCTTTTGCTGCTCCTCTGCTTAAAAATCAAGGTTTATGGCGATTCACAGACCTGTACCCCTGGGGATAAAATATATTATATGTTTATAAAAAATAAAAATTTAAAAAAAAAGAATATTTACTGTAAAAAAAAAAATCAAGGTTTATACTCAACTTGGGCATTAAGACACCCCAGTCTTTAATATGGCAGTTCTACCCAAACCATCAATTAATAGTTTCGCCAGTTCACTTACCCTGTTCAATGCAAAGCACAGCTCTGATTTTTCCTGAAGCTGATCCTCCATTGTGCATTTAACTAAATACTCAATGACAGTTCTTAATGTTATCATAAATTTATTCAACTTTTGACAACATTTTGAACTTAAACGCAATGTTAAAACTTTCTTTTCCTGCCCTTACTGAACTTGCTAAATACAGCTGACAAACACAAGAATCTCAAAATATAAAAAATACCTCATCTTTCTCAATAATTCAGTGTGATACTATTTTCCTACCATTTGCAGTATTTCTTTTCATGTTTATGTACTTTACATATGAATTCCATTTTAACTAATTAAAATTTTCAATAAAACGAGAAGACGGCCATCACATATTTCTGTATATTTGGGAAGAAACATGAGTTACGAAAACTACAGCGAAAACTTTAAAAGAACAAACAGAAAGAAAAACACAGTTCAAAAACTTAGAAATGAGCACAAATTAAGGAAATCATTTATTTAAAAATATGAAACGACTGTCTTGGAACATGACACAGTTACATTTTGATTACGCAACTAACAATCATCACATACAATAAGACTCAGATATGTTAAGTTTCATTAGTGTCTAAGTAGTGAAATAGGTCTATGAAAAACAGCCCTACCTGTTCCAAAGTCTATGTTCTTTGCTTAAAAAACAAAACAAAAGTCGTAAGGTACCTACTGTATCTAGTAGTAAACTAGATATGGAGTACAAAAATGAATAAAAGATGATCTATACCCTTTTATTATAGCCAAAAGGAGGTGAAGATACCTGTGAATACAATAAAATAGAAGAAATTCCATAAAAATGGTATTTATAAATTATTGGAGTTAACCTAAAGAAAGAAAAATAAAGCCTTCACAAGGTGACCTTTGAAATAGCTCATTTGAAAGAGTTTTATAAACTGTGACTTACTACACACATGAGACTTCTATTCCTTCTATTTGTAATGAGGGGCCTCCTGGACTATTTCTTAGCCCAGCGATGTTAAGCCGCGCATGCTCGCTGAGCTGTCCACTGCGGCAGCCCGCTGTGGGGAAACTGTCTTTGTCAGACCTCTTGATCACCCTCGCTGGAAAAGCAGCCATGCCTGGCTGATAGGTCAGGAACACAAGTATGTAATGAGTTTTAGAAGTTTGGGAAGTCAGTTCAAAGAAATTAAAAGGAGATAAGCTCCTCCAAAGAGTCATTGTAATAACCTGTAAGAAAATCCCTGAGAGACCTTAATGGCCTTCAAAACAGATAGAGGATTTGGCAAATGGAATCATTTGTTCAAAAAAATAAATCCCAGCTTTGCAGAAATCATTTTCCTAAAACTCTGACTTAGGGGAACTCAAACTTTTCTCCATAATCATAATGATCTTTCAAGTCCCTTAGTTATATGGATGTTGTCTATTTTTTTTCATCTTTTTCTTCTTCTCTCCATAAGAAATTGCTTTCCATTCTTAATCTTGAAAATATTATTTCACATTAAAATTTTTCTTTATTTTGAAATATTACTATTATTCCAATTCAACTGTATTTATAAATTTCCCATGAGGGGTGAGGGTGGGGGAGGGAGAGGTAAGGCAAAGAGGGAGAGAGAAAATCTAAAGCAGCCTCTAAGCCCAGCACGGAGCTCCAAACAGGGTCAATCTCAGAACACAGAAATCATGGCCTGAGCTGAAATCAAGAGACACTTAACCGACTGAGCCACCCAGGCACCCCAAATATTTTATTAATAGCTCTAAATCCCCTCCTATTATTACTCTTGTATTATGGTCTCGTACCTTCCAGTTCTTCTCACTCTGATTTTCAAGGTTATCATGCAACCTCCACTCCTTTATTTGGCTCGGCACTCACGCTTGTAATTCATCTTTACGTGGCAGCTGTATGTATCCTCCTACTTTCTCCTTCCATCAGGTGAATACGGCCTCAAGTTCCAGGATCTTATCAAATAAATTATACCTATGCATATACTATATGCATCATCTGACCCCAAATTTTCTAAATGTATTTTCATCAGGTCTTTATCTTTTATCCAAACTATATCTTAATTATCTATTTAAAAATACTAAGAACAAGCATAAGAAATTTTGTTTAGTTATTCAAAGTTTTATACAGTTTTTTGACAGCTCCAATTTTTATTATTGTTTTCATAGAATTCAACTTGTTACTTTATGCATCACAGATAATTTTTTCTTAGTGTTCATTAAAATGATAGAATAACTCTAATCTCTGCCTGTCTGCCATTTAAATGAAGAACTAAGTTATTTGGATCATATCTGCCATCACCTACAATGCTGAGACTCGATCCATTTGACATTTTGAGTTATATCTGTGGCAATAAGAAAAAGTGGTAATGACTCACTTCTTTTTTCTGTGGTTGTCAGATATTTCTATAGAAAGAAAAAAAATACTGCACTAACTCCCATGTTGGACACTGTCATTTGCAAATACCACCCATCTAGCAATTGACAGTGTAATGAAAGAAAAAATAAGTTTTCATCACAAACTATACTTCCTTTTCTTCTACAGAAAAAAAAAACTATCAAAAAATGGCAAAAATTCAGTAATGATTCAGTTGGTGGCAAAGGAATGTTTAAGTCTCTATATACAAACTAATATGTCATCAACTGAAGCCCATCTTCAGCGCTTACCAGATTTAAAAAATAATGGGTATAAATGTCAAGGCTTGAAAATTACTGTGGTTGTACCTAACTGCTTGCTGTTTCATTTTAGCTGACATAGGAACTAAAAAACTCAGAAAAAGACTAATACTTTCTTCCAACAGCCAACTTTTAACAGCATTAAAGTTTATGAGACATCTGACTTAAATCCTGTTTTGAGAAAAGTTCCATTAAGAACTCAGAGAGAATACTAAGCATGAGCTTGAAGTCCTTGCTAATGACCCTTTAATGGAATTTTACATGTTGTTGTCACACTCCATATTGACAGATTTTGACAGCTTAATAATATCCTTGATGAATCAGACTCAATTTATGCTGAAGACCTATGACTCTCTTATGTAACTAATGAAGTAATTATTGCTCCTTCCTTTGCAGGAGAAAGTCTTTATGTGGTACTGTGTGATAATATAAAATCTCATGCTGTGACCCACGATAACATCCTGAAAATTCTCCCTCCTAGAATACCATTTGTTGAGTTTTCAATAAATAAGACACAGACATTTAGGAAGGTATTTATTGCCAAAACAAAAATAATAATTGCTAGTATATGCTAAAATGTTCTATTTTAGAATTGTTAGCTTCCAACATGCATAAGGGTAGCTAAAGTTGAAGGAAAAAGACTGAAACATTACTTATTGACATAAAATTCTTTTTACAGAACTTTAAGGATATCGATCTTATATACTGACTTCTGAAAGTTAATTTAGCAAGTAAATTCAACTCCCCAGAAGCTTTCTCAAACTCATGTGCAACCTCAATGTCCAATTAGAAATGCTATCAGAATTCACCATTTCGCTTTCTTTATAAAAAAAATAATCTTTCCAATTCTACTTAGACTAACTTTGGTCTATAACCACTTGTATATCTACTACATTAAATTAATACTATAAAGAACTTCATATTTGGATTGATTCACCAAAAAATATAATTCTGAAATAATTTTGCTCTATAGCTTAATCAACCAAACAGCTGAGAATATGTATGCTACAATACATACAGTTGTTCCAATCTTACCCCTTTGTAGAAATGGACACTAACTGAGCTGTTGATTAATGTTATCATTGGAACTATTCTGGACAAGTTAACACAACCTAGTAATGTGAATAAGTCATTCTAAGTATCATCCTAAGAAGCCAGTTTAGAGAAAGATACATGTTATCGTGTTCCATCTGTTCATCTGCCGTTTAATTGGCTTTTGGTTCTAGGAAGTCTGTCAAACCTAAAAGTCCTCTGGAACTTTGGGTCTAGCATTTGCGGGACAAGGGGAAAGCTGACTATTATAATCACTGTGATAATTACATACATAATACATTTGGGGTTTATAATAGAATAAGTTACAGAAAAATTGAAAAGAAAAAATGGCCAACCTCAGAGTCCTACTCAACGTCACTAAGCTTGGACTCAAAAATAACTGCAACAGAGCTCATGACCAAGCAACCAAAAGCCACATTTGAGGATGGCAGGAAGGAGTTGGATACCACTCTAAACTATACTAAACTATACTAAACTAAACCTTGGACACTAAAGCTGGAAGAGGAAATTAAGGAGAAGGGAAGTCTCACTTATTTAGCAAATACTACATGTCAGGTCTATTCTAAGACTGTCTTAATCCATAAAAAGCTGCCTTAATCAATGTTTAGAATGACCTTGTAAGAAAGGTAAGGCTAGCCTTATTTTACAGATGAGAAAACAAGATCACTTACCCAGGAGATCAGCTATGCTAGACAGAGCTAAAGCAGAAATCCAGCTCCTTCTATCCCAGAGCCATCCATTTTTTCACTAGTCTATGCTAGGGGAATTTTCCCTGGACAATGGGGAATATGAGTTAGTGTCATCAGTCTGTACCTCCAATGCCCACTCAAAGGTTGTCATGAGCTCTTTACCTATTTGGTAGTTCCCCTGAGCCATGAATTTCTAGAAAGCAAAATGAACAACTTGCCTTTTGGTTACTTAATCTCTGACACCATTGTTGAACACTTTACTAGAGACTTTTTTCCCCTGCAGCACCAAGAATCACTTCTCTACACCTAAATGTCAAATAATACTTATGGGGCTATAAAATCAAGTATAAATGGAAAGGCTTTCTCTCTAACCACAACTAACTTAAACATTACTATAGGCATAAGAATGAAAACTTTCACTGTTTTCCATTAAAGTGAAAAAAAAAAAAAGAAAGAAAAGGAAAGCTCTATTTTCACATTGCAACAGCTTCCCCATAATGCAAGGTCCATAACTGTGCCATCAGTTAGAAACAACGGGCTTAAAGATGACTTAAAGATGACCTTAATAGATTTATATGACACTTGTAGGATTGTAAAACTAACTAACATTTCAATTCAAGACACAGAAATTTTTCTTTCTCAACTTTATTGGATGATTCATATTCCAAAAGACTTAGACAAGCATAACAGTTATGTTTCCCAGAGCAAGTTTTTATTTGTTAAAGTTTTTCTCTTAATCCAGCCAAGAAATGGAAGTAATTAAATTTGATATAGTTTGGGGACCCTGGCTAAAAATCGATAAGCCCTGAAACTCCTCTTTAATGCCAAATTCTAGAATGCTAAACCAAGATCTTGCCAGCATGTCTCTTTTAAAATAAGACTGGGCAGACCAATACCCTTGAATTTCTCACTTTCCCCTTGACATTTCATCCCAATCACATCTCAGTATCCAAATAAATGCTTTCACTTACCATTAGAAGGACTGATTATTGCCAGCCTTTGCAACAGTGCTTATAGCTGCCTGACAGGCCAGCATCAGTTAATCCTACGGAGGTCTACTTCAATTTGTCATTGTTCAAAAGGTTTGATATTCCTTGGATATAAATTCAAGACAGGAATGCTTAAAATAGTCATATGGCTTAGCTCAAATCTGAGCACAGCTGGTATATGGATGTATCATTATGGACAATCACTCGGAATCTGCTCTGGTAGTAGACAGGGAAAGTCTTGCTTCTCTGTGCCAGACTCTTGGACAGGCACCAGCACAGTCTTGTCACTAACGCTCCGTGACTGCTTCTAACATCAGCTTGCCTTCACTTCTTTTCAGACACTGCCATGACACCTACCCTCATAAAGCATCCCCAAAACAAGTACCCCTTGGTTGTGATCTTCAACTAGTTGTCTTTAAGCCCTAGGGAAAGAATGTGCTGAAATCATATTGCAGCAAACAGTATGAAATTAGAGCACTTAGGACCAAGGCAACAGCATTACTTCTTCATATTCATGAAGAGATTTTCTTCTACAGCATTGTTCAGATATGATAACATCTGTGTGCACAACCTTCCCATGAGGGATACCAGTGGGAGGACGATCATCCAGATTTTATACACCAGTAATGGCAAACAAAGCCCAAAGAAGAGGCTTTGGTATTCCTTGTCCCTGGAGAGCCAGGGAAATAATTTAGGTCTTTCAAGACTTAGGAAAATCTGCCTTCTGATAAACAGTGAGCTAGCTTTGTTACTCATTAGAGAGCTTGTTTTAAGGCGGATAGTTCTTTAAAAATCCATTAAATGCTTTTATATCAATTTGAAGGATTTGAATCAGAAATGAAGGAAGGCTATTAGATAGTACATGCTGTACCTGAAGCACAAGGGAAGAAATAGCTTAACTTTTACATTTTCTAGGACTAGGGCTCTCTGCAGACTTTGGAATCAACAAATTGAGTTAATTTGTTGTACCTGTTATTTCAAATTGGCAACATGATATTTAGGTCTTCCATGGACAAAGATACAGCAGTCAATCATTCATATAGTCCTTTAGCACTATTTTAAGTATCATGTAATATTTAAAATCTAATAAATCATCCACCAAATTTTAGATATGTAGAACATGCTGTTCTAATACATGTACCAAGTCAAAAGCACATCATTACCATCCATCCTACCATGGCCTCAGCCTTTTATAAAACTTACCATATATCGTCACATCTCAATTGTTTTCCCTAATTTATTCATTCTCCTCAGAGAATTTATAGTCAGAGAAAACCATAGGCAGAGACACTGGCTAGATCTCTGATTAAATATTTTTCCCTGATAAAGGAAAAGCCCTGGTCAAAGGCCTAAGTAAAATTTAATTTTAGTGCTTTCTTCCCAACTAAAAACCTTCCTAGTCTAAATTTTATAACTTTTCTTGTATGCCTCAAAGCCACAAGAAAATACAGAAAAGGAAGTGGTGAGCATTTATAGAATGTAAAAGGATCCCAATGCAGCATCCTATCCCTCCCCAGCCGGACTTTTCCTAACATCTACCCACCTCCCTCCTCTGCGCTGACCTAGCAGGAGTGCATGTCTATCCACACACACCTCCCCATTTCCATTCCATCAGCCACCACGTCCTGTAGATTGTGCCTGTGAAATATTTCTCAATTTTATCTCCTTTTCTCTAGTTCCACTTCATATCTTTAGATAATGTTATTTTCATCTCTGGCCTAGAAGCCTGTAGTATTTTTCTAACCACAGTCCCAGACTCCAATCTCATTCCTTCCATGAATTTTTTAAAGTAAAAATGTGATCAAATTGGCTCTGTTTAAAATCCTTCAATCATTCCCCATAACCTTCTGGAAGATAATGCTAAAACTTCTTACAGTAGAATCACAGGGGCTTCATTAACTGACTTGCAGGCCATTCCAGCCTTGCTCCCTTGTGTCCTTGGTGGCATCAGCCATACAATTACTCCTTTCCTCTCTGTCATACATCCTGTCTCTGTCAACACACAGCTCTTGCTTTATAGGATGTGTCTCCATTCTCTTCCCTAGTAACTCATTCTCATCCCTCAGGATAGCTCAAATTTTAAATCCCTAGTGAAGACTTCTCTATCATTGGTACAATTCTTGTTTGCTCTTATCCCACCATATTAAAATTTATAAATTTCATTCATTCAACAAATGTTTATTTGGTCCCTTCTCTGTCCCAGAGCATCATAGATGTGCCTAAGCACCAAGCATGAGCAAAACAAACATAAACTCAATCTTATGAGGTTTACAGTTTAGTGGGAGAAGACAGATCTTAACCAAACAGTCATAAAAAGAATATAATTATAATTGCAGTAATCGTAATGAAAGAACAACAAATAGAATTATCAGAATCTGAGCAGGAGGACCTGATCAAGTCTTCAAAGTGAGGGAGGCCTCCCTGAGGAAAGCCCTTCTGAACAACTTTTAAAGGGATGAAAGGAGGAAAGGAGAAAGGGAGAAATCCAATCAAGTTCCAGGGCAGGATGTGGCTAATGACCCTGAATCAGAAGGGAATATGGTCAGTCCTAGCCTGTGTGTTGGTATGTAAAATGTTTGTTGGCTACAAAATGGTTCTTTTCTGTCATTCCCAATTTAGGACTCTCTGACAAAGTGAAAACACATATTCTGACTTAATATGGAGTCCACAGAATGACATTTACTAAGTCAGATGATAAGGCTAGAGACACGCCATGATGTAATCAGTATATGTATAAGGCAATTCCTATATACTTAATATTGAACTGTTATGATTCATCAACATCTTGCTATAAGAAACACCAGCAAATTTCTCTTCATCAGGACATTTCCTGCTGCAGCAGGAAATTATTCTCCAGTTGCACATATGTAAGCCCTATGAATTTTTTTTTAAAGATTTTATTTATTTATTTGACAGAGAGAGAGAGAGAGAGAGAGATCACAAGTAGGCAGAGAGGCAAGCAGAGAGAGGGGGAAGCAGGCTCACCGCCAAGCAGAGAGCCCGATGCGGGGCTCAATCCCAAGACCCTGAGATCATGACCTGAGCCGAAGGCAGAGGCTTAACCCACTGAGCCACCCAGGCGCCCCATGTAAGCCCTATGAATTTGAAGAAAGCTAGAATTTTTGTCTTGAATACTAAAATTAATGCAACCCTCAACTTTGTCACAGTAGCATAAATCGTTCTTATTCAGATATATAGCATATAATTCAAATCTAGAAGGCTGCTTTAGAAAGGATCTAGCCTAGGCAGATATCACTAACTTATTACAACCATCTTTCCTAAAGAGCATCAGTCCTTCTCATGGATCACTCCAATGAATTATTCTTAATGGACCAAAACTTTTTAAATTCAGATGTTTGGCATTCCAGGTTTAATCCAACTTTATTCCTTGAAGTTAAACTGTGCATCTACTAAAGTGATTTTTGTTATAGTAACTTTCTAAATAAAATTTTATTTGTATTTTTCCAAACAAATCCTGACTCTTCACCCATATTACAATTGTTTGGAAGTGGACAGTATCTGCTTTTCATTTGGACCACTTTGAAGAATAAAAATGATTCAAGAGTTCCAGAGGTTTGAGAGTAAGCATTAATCTATACCAGTGCCTGTCTGTGGGTGAGAAAGAAGAAGAATGCTGCTCTTTGCTCACAAAGTAACAGCAGGGTGTCCCTCTACTCCCCTTATCTCTTCTCCTAATGAGCTAGCCCTAAATAAAAGCAGTGCATTTTGGAATATACTACAACAGGATTTCTGGCTCCAATCAAAACAAGACAAGCCAGGATGAGACTCCTGAAGAAGTCATATCCAACCTATTGGCATACATAGAATGACCTGTTACACAGAATGACCTGTTTAATTACACTAGAAGAGAACATGTGCTTAATGCTATTGGGGAGGGCTTCAGCCACAACTTGATCTGATTTCAGAGAGGTAGTACCAAAACACATGAACCACCTAAGACAGAAAGGTGTCCCCTCTGGAAGTTACCTTAAAATAAAAATCAGTCCTGAATTGCTGGCATGAGAATAGACTCTATTCTGTCTTATCTTAGCTTTACCTAGAAAGGACTTCAGAAGCTTAACATTTTATTCCTCTGCCTATATTCATGCCCTACTTCTAATCATTCTGTGTTCTATAATCAAAACGATTTTTTTTTTAAATCACAAGATGTTTTACACCCATCTCCATTTAAAATATTCAAGTGCTCCCTTTGCTGAGTAGGAAGTTAAATCATTTGATAAGGCTTATCATACTATCCATGATCTGAGCCCAGCTTATCTCTAGGTACTTCACCCTCCCCCTGCTCTCTGCTCCCACCATACTGAATCACCTTCAGTTCCTCAAAAGTAATGCTGATGCTATCACTCACTTCTCGACATTTGCACATGATATTCCTTCTGTCAAGGAAATAGTGCCACATCCCCAGTTCACCTAACCATCTCCAGCTTCTCTGTAAGGATCAAGTGATATTTCACCTCTTGTAGGAAGGGTACTTGTATCTCTAAATTCAGACTCTGTGCCATTGTTACATGCTCTTATAGTGACCTACCCTTTCTCCACCACAGCAATTATGGTCTATTATGAGTGCTTAGTTAATGGACTGTGTTCCCCACTACACTGTAAGTCTATGAGGGCAGAAAATTGTCTGTCCTGCTCACCAATGAACACCTAGGTTTTAGCATCAGGCAAGCCACATAAAATCTGATATGGAAATCACCAAGTTCTTCAAAATTCAGGTACTAAAACTTTTCTTCAATAAACAAATTAGTCAGGTTCTCTATCTCATGTAATTGCAGGAAATAGAAAATCTACTTGGGTTTCCTCCCTAAGTATCTGCATGAGTCTCCAAAGAAACATCCCATAAATCTGCTCCAGTTGTCTTCCTTCTCCCTTCAGCCTGTATTCTCCCCACATCATCATTCTTCTCTCTTTATTGCTTCGTATCTGCTTTTGGAGGCTGCTGTTCCATATCATTTGGCTCTCTACTGGTATAATAGTTTTCTAGGTTCTTAGCCATATGTCTGAGACTTATTTTCTTGCTAGCTGTTGGCCAAAGACAACTCTTAGCTTCTGGACGCCGTCCTCAAGTCCTTGACACATGGCCCCCTCCTGTCACAATATGGCAGCTTACTTCCTCAAGACTACCAGGAGACTGTTGCTGCTTACTGTCACTTTTCAGGGCTCACCTGGACAGGTCAGGATTGCCCATGTACCCTTCCTTTTAATTAACTCAAAGTCAACTGATGAGCAATGTTCATTATATCTGCAAAATCACTTTGCCTCATGAAATAACAATTACAAGAATTATAAACCATAATATCTACAGGTCCCACTCACACTCAAGAGAAAGGCACTATACAGGCATGAACACCAGGGAGCAGGATCTTGAGAGACATCTTTGAATTCTGTAAACCACCCCTGGAAAGAGAAAAACTCACTCATTCAACAAAGTACAGACAGGAGTTGGCTATGATATTTAAAAGAAAACATTAACAAATTACTGAGTATACCCAGAATAGCAACTTAGTAAAGAATACTTGGAACTGAATCTGACCATCAGAGCCCCTAGAATTCAAAGGCTTAGCTTTCTGCAATGGACCACCTTGCAATAAGAACAATACTCAGCCCATCGAGGGCCTCTGAGTATCTCTCCCGCTTCAGAATCCAGCAGCCCTTGTCTTAGGCAAACTGGGACAGAATGGGGAGAAAAAAAAGTTTTCAACTTATCTCCAATCTCTTGCCCAAATTCCAATGGTTAGAAATAATCTGATGAGGATAAACTCACTTCAAAAAACTCACTTTCAAAAAAGCAAAACTTTTACTGTTCACAGAAAGTGGTTTACTTCTTCATTGTCTTGAACCTTTCCATTGTAGAACAGAATTTTGGCTCTAACTTTACATAACCAAAAGTCACACTAAAGTGCTTTTTTGATCATGTGTGTTTGGAGGGGGGCGGTGGAGAGACTTGAAGCAATCTGTTCCCAAGTGTGGAATTCTAATTTTACCTGTAGAACAACTGGAAAAATAAACTAGAGGAAGCTTTAAAAATAAAAGTTCCTCCCCACTTTGAACCAATCAAGTTGTCAGAAAAATAAAGAACTGAACTCATTCAGACTAATCTAGAGCACCTCGTCCTACAGGACTCTCAGGCCTGGGTAAGCAGCCTCTCCTAGGTGCTTCAACAGCATACTGTACTCCTTCTTCATAACACATTTCTGAAAGAAATGCTGGCATATCTGACCAATTAAATCTGAATCACTGTGGGTGAGCTAGGGAAATAATTTTTATTAGCCCATTTTATTTCATAGGTTCACAGGACTGCAGGTCAGCAGAGGTGGCTCCATTATAGGCAGCATATCAACAAACTGGCTGAGGTGGTCCTACTACATGTATCTCTTGTTGGGGCCAGGCTGGAAGAGCAGTAGCTATCTAGAGCACCTCAGGGTTGAGACAAATAAGTCCCAGAACTTTCCTCTTCCAGATAAGATGGAGTAAAAGGGACTGGATTTCCCCATCTGCTTGAAACAACTAAAAAACGGAAAAATATGTGAAACAATGGTTTTCAAGACACTGGACATCAGGAAATGAAGGATAGCAATGCCTGATAAATAGAATTCAATCAAGCTGAGCTATACAATTGCCTTGAGTGTTTTCTCAGGTTGCAGAGCAAGGATGGAGAACCTGCAAAGAGCCCATCAGACTCCTTAACTTGAAAAAATGAAAAACCATCTAAAATAATAGAATAAATAAATTATTGTAGCAAAGTTCCAGGATATGATATCAATGTGCACAAATCAAGTGAGTATCTATACATTGGAAACAACCAAAAACTGACATAAAAGACAATCCCAATTATAATTACATAAAAATAAGAAATACTCAGGAAAAACAAATCTGACAAAAGATGTGCATGACCACCAGTATACTGAAAACTTTAAAAAAAAAAAGCTAAAAGATTAAAAAAACAAAATAAAAGAATAAATATGCCAACATACCAACAGCAAAAGACCCAATATTTTTAAGATGTCAATTCTCCCCACATTAATCTATAGATTCAATGTATTTGCAAATAAAATCACAAGACATTTTCTGTAAATATTTTTGTTAAGTTTTCAAATCGATCCCAAAATTCATATGAAAAAACAAAGAGCCTAGAATGGCCAAAACTACTCAGCAAAACAAAAATACATTCAAATAATTTATACTACCAAATTTCAATACTTATTTAAAACCACAGTAATCATGACAGTGTAGTTTTGCACAAAATAGACAAATAGCTCAGTGGAACAGTCCCGAAATAGAGCCTCATGCATACGAGCTACTGCACAATTCAGGAAAGAACAAACTGGTAAATTGGCCTTGGTTTGAACAGATATTTCACCAAAGCAAATACATGTATAGCAAAAATAAATAAATAAAATAATAAAAAGAAGTTCAACGTCTTTGTCACCACAGAAATGAATATTAAAATTCGTAAAGATACCACTAAATCCCATGGATTTACAGTGTTCTTACCTTTGCTCACATCATATGTGCTAAAAGTCCCATTGGTCAAGACAAGTCAAAAGGTATATAGCCCAAAGTCCAGAGTGGGGATATGCACTTCACCCTACATTAGCCAGAGGAGACTGGCATGATATATTCAGGGTACTAAATGAAAAAAAAAAAAAATGCAACAAAGAATATTTTATCCAGCAAGGCACTCATTCATAATGGAAGAAGAGATAAAAAGCTTCCAAGATGGGTGTGGTACATAAACAATGAATTTTGGAACATTGAAAAAAAATTAAATTTAATTAAATTTAAAAAAAAAAAAAAAAGCGCTTGCAGGAACAAACAGAAACTAAAAGAAATTATGATCACTAAACCAACCCTGCAAGAAATATTAAAGGGGATCCTGTAATCAAAGGGAGAACCCACAAGTAACATAGACCAGAAGGAAAAAGAGACAACCTACAGAAACAGGGACTTTATAGGTAATACAATAGCACTAAGTTCATATCATTCAATAATTACTAATGTAAATGAACTAAATGCTCCAATCAAAATATAAGACCCATCCATATGCTGTCTACAAGAGACTCATTTTAGACCTAAAGACACCTCCAGATTGAGAGGGGGTAGAGAATCATTTATCATGCTAATGGACATTAAAAGAAAGCTGGGGTAGCAATCTTCATATCAGACAAATTAGATTTTAAACCAAAGACTATAGTAAGGAAAAAAGAGGGACACTATATCATATTTAAAGGGTCTATTTAACAAGAAGATCTAATGACTATAAGTATTTATGCTCCTAACTTGGGAGCAGCCAATTATATAAACTGATTAATAATAAAATTAAAGAAACACATTGATAATAATACAATTATAATGGGGGACTTCAATGCCCTACTCACAGCAATGGACAGATCATCTAAGCAAATCAAAAAGGAAACAAGGGCTTTGAATGACACACTGGGCCAGATGGACATCACAAATATATACAGAGCATTCCACCTTAAAGCAACAGAATATACTTTCTTCTCGAGTGCACATGAAACAATCTCCAGAATAGATCACATACTGGGTCACAAATCAGGTCTCAACTGGTACCAAAAGATTGGGATCATTCCCTGCATATTATCAGACTACAATGCTTTGAAACTGGAACTCAATCACAAGAGGAAATTTAGAAAAGAACTCAAATACATGGAGGCTAAAGAGCATCTTACTAAAGAATGAATTGGTCAACCAGGAAATTAAAGAATTTTTTAAAAATCATGGAAACAAATGAAATGAAAACACAACTGTTCAAAACCTTTGGGATGCAACAAAGACGGTACTAAGAGGGAAGTATATAGCAATACAAGCCTTTCTCAAGAAACAAGAAAGGTCTCAAATATACACCCTAACCTTGCACCTAAAGGAGCTGGAGAAAGAACAGTAAAACCCAGAAGGAGAAGAAAAACAATAAAGATTAGAGCAGAAACCAATGAAATAGAAACCAAAAGAATAGTAGAGCAGATCGATGAACATAGAAGCTGGTTCTTTGAAAGAATTAGTAAGATCAATAAACCCCTACCCAGTCTATCAAAAAGTAAGTAGAAAGGACCCAAATTAATAAAATCATGAATGAAAGAGAAGAGATCATGACCAACACCAAGGAAATACAAACAATTTTAAGAACATATCATGAGCAACTGCATGCCAACAAATTAGGCAATCTGGAAGATATGGATGCAGTCCTAGAGACATATAAACTACCAAAACTGAAGAAGGAAGAAGTAGAAACCTAAACAGACCCATAAACAGGAAGGAAATTGAAGTAGTAATTAAAAATCTCCCAACAAACAAGAGTTCAGGGGAATTCTACCAAACACTTAAAGAAGAACTAATACCTATTCTTCTGAAGCTGTTTTAAAAAACAGAAAGGGAAGGAAAACTTCCAAACTTGTTCTACCAGGCCAGCATTACCTTGAGCCCCAAACCAGACAAAGACCCCACCAAAAAGGAGAATTATAGACAAATATCCCTGATGAATATGAATGCCAAAATTCTCACCAAGATAATAGTCAATAGGATCCAACAATCCATTAAAAGGATTATTCATCATGACCAAGTCTGATTTATTCCTGGGCTGCAAAGGTGGTTCAACATTCACAGATTGATCAACATGATAAATAAATTAATAAAAGAAAGGACAAGAACCATATGATTCTCTCAATTGATGCAGAAAAAGCATTTGACAAAATATAACATCCTTTCTTGATTAAAACTCTTCACAGTGTAGGGACAAAGGGAAATACCTCAATATCATAAAACCATCTACAAAAGCCCACACACAGTGAATATAATTCTCAGGAACACAACAGTGATTCCCACTGTTACCACAGTTGTTCAACATAGTACTAGACATCCTAGCCTCAGCAATCAGACAACAAAAATAAATTAAAGGCATTCAAATTGGCAAAGAAGTGAACTCTCACTCTTCACATATGACATGATACTTTATGTGGAAACCCTAAAGTCTCCACCCCAAACTGCTAGAACTCTTACAGAATTCAGTAAAGTGTCAGGATATAAAATAAATGCACAGAAATCCCTTGCAGTTCTATACACAAAAAACAAGACAGAAGAATGAGAAATTAAGGAATCGATCCCATTTACAACTGCACCACAAACCATAAGATACCTACATATAAACTTAACCAAAGAGGCAAAGGATCTGTACTCTAAAAACAACAGAACACCTATGAGAGAAATTGAGGAAGACACAAAGAAATGGAAAAATGTTCCATGCTCATGGATTGTAAGAACAAATATTGTTAAAATAGCTATGTAACCCAAAGCAATCTACACATTCAATGCAATCCCTATCAAAATACCATCAACATTCTTCACAGAGCTGGAACAAATAATCCCAAAATTTGTATGGAACAAGAAAAGACCCAGAATAGCCAAAAGATTATTGAAAAAGAAAACCAAAGATGATGGCATCACAATGCCAGACTTCAAGCTCTATTACAAAGCCATAATCATCAAGACTACATGATACTGGTACAAAAGCAGACAAATAGATCAATGGAACAGAATAGAAAACCTCTATTGGCCTCCATGAAGCCCATGGACCCTCAGCTGTATGCGTGACTAATCTTTGACAAAGAAGGAAAGAAGAGCCAATGAAAAAAGGACAGTCTCTTCAATAAATGGTGCTGCGAAAATTAGACAGCCACATGTAGAAGAGTGAAACTGGACCATCTTCTTATACAACACACAAAGACAAACTCAAAATGGATGAAAGACCTCAACGTGAGGCAGGCATTCATCAAATTAACTGCAAGACTAAAGAATCATGGGGAGAAAGCCATGAGTTCCGTGCTTTGCTTTCTCCTCCTCTGAAATTCCGCTGCTCTCCTTGGTATTGAACCTGCACTCCTTGGTAGGTGAACTTGGTCCTGGCTGGATTTCTTGTTGATCTTCTGGGGGATGGTCCTGTTGTAGTGATTCTCAAGTGTCTTTGCCACAGGCGGAATTGCACCGCCCTTATCAGGGGCCAGGCTAAGTAATCCGCTCGGGTTCGCTTTCGGGAGCTTTTGTTCCCTGAACGTTTTCCGTAGAGTTCAGGAGGATGGGAATAAAAATGGCAGCCTCCCGGTCTCCGGCCCAGAGGCGCCGAGAGCTCGGGGCACCACTCCTCAGTGCGCCCTCAGAGAATAGCGCCCAGTCACTCCCGTCTCCCTGGCCTCCGGCTGCGCTCCGAGCTCACCCAGCCTGCAACCTGTTCAAGGTAACCCCGAGCTGAGAGCGCACTCCTCGGCTCTGTCTCTGTAGCCGGCTTTCCCGCTCTAATACCTGCAAGCTCTGCGACACTCAGACACCCCCGATCCTTCTGTGACCCTGCGGGACCTGGGGCCACGCTGACCCTGCGTGGGCTTCACCCGGTTTAGCCTCTGGAGCGATGTCCCTCAGAGGAACAGACTTTTTAAAAAGTCCCGATTTTGTGCTCCGCTGTTCCGCCGCTTGCCAGGAGCCAGCCCCTCCCCCCGCGGTCTATCTTGTCGTCTCTTTGGATTCACTTCTCCGCCAGTCCTACCTTTCAGAAAGTGGTCGATTTTCTTTTTCTAGAATTGCTGTTCTTCTTCTCTTTGATCTCCCGTTGGATTTGTAGGTGTTTGCAATATTTAGATAAGCTATCTAGCTGATCTCCTGCTACCTGATGTAGTCTCAGCCTGCTACTTCTCTGCCATCTTGACTCCTCCCCAGGCATTCATCAAAATCCTAGAAGAGAACACAGGAGCAACCTCTTTGAATTCAACCACAGCAAACTTCTTGCTAGACACTTCTCCAAAGGCAAGGGAAATAAAAGCAAAAATGAACTATTGGGACTTCATCAAGATAAAAATCTTTTGCACAGCAAAGGAAACAGTCAACAAAACTAAAAGGCAGCCTATGGAATGGGAGAAGATATTTGCAAATGACATATCAGGATAAAGGGCTAGTATCCAAGATCTATAAAGGTCTTATCAAACTCAATGCCCAAAAAAACAAAGAATCCAGTCAGGAAATGAGCAGAAGACATGAACAGATGTTTCTGCAAAGAAGATATCCAAATGGCCAACAGATACATGAAAAAAAATGCTCCATATCACTTGGCATCAGGGAAATACAAATCAAAACCATAATGAGATACCACCTCACACCAGTCAGAATGGCTGAAATTAACAAGACAGGAAACAAAAAATGTTGGCAAGGATGTGGAGAAAAGGGAACCCTCTTACACTGCTGGTGGGAATGCAAGTTGGTACAGCCACTCTGGAAAACAGTATGGAGTTTCCTCAAGAAGTTAAAAATAGAGCTACCCTATGACCCAGCAGTTGCACTATTAGGTATTTATCCCAAAGATACAAATGTACTGATTCAAAAAGGCACCTGTAAAGGCACTTATAAACAATGTTTATAGCAGCAATGTCCAGAATAGCCAAACTGTGGAAGAG
Organism: Enhydra lutris kenyoni; assembly: GCF_002288905.1. Lineage (NCBI taxonomy): Eukaryota > Metazoa > Chordata > Mammalia > Carnivora > Mustelidae > Enhydra > Enhydra lutris. The sequence continues at coordinate 78,999,239 of NW_019154085.1, read as the reverse complement.
CAGGGATATTCAATGACTGATGAGTGGATAAAGAAGGTGTGGTATATATAAACAATGGAATATTACTCAGCCATCAGAAAGGATGAATACTTACCAATTACATCAACATGGATCAAACTGGAGGGTATTATGCTGAGTGAAATAAGTCAATCAGAGAAAGACAATTATCATATGGTTTCACTCATACGTGGAATATAAGAAACAGCACAAAGGATCATAGGGGAAGGGAGGGAAAACTAAATGGGAAGTCATCAGAAAGGGAGAAAAACCATGAGAGTCGTAACTAGAAGAAACAAACTAAGGGTTTCTGGAGTAGGGGGTGAGGGTGGGGTAATTGGGTGATGAACACGAAGGAGGGCACATGATGTGATGAGCACTGGGTGTTATACACAACTGATAAATTGTTAAACACTACATCTGAAACTGATGATGTACTATACGTTGGCTAATTGAATATAATTTTTTTTTAAAAAGAGGAACACTTAATGTCAAGAAATCATGCACCTATACTAAACTCCCACGTATGTGAAAGTGGATTTTAGCTGATTCAATGCTCATTATGAGCTGACATTATAATGAACATACCAAAAACCTAATGGGAGTCAGGCTGCATTTAGAAAGCAGACTACCCAATACAGAGGATACCATCCTATTCTTTTGACTGTTCAAACCACATATTATAAAATATGTGCATTTTAAAGCCACATTTTAAGTATTGATAAAATGGAATGTGTGTAGAGAACAATTATCAAAAGAATGAACAGTCTTTGACTAGGGCTTTGAATAACGTTATGTGATAAACATGTAAAGGAATTTGGAAAGTTTATCTTAGAAAAGAAAAAGGAAAGGAAGGGAAACATGATAAATGTCCTGATATGTTTTCAGGCTGCCATTTCTAGGAAGTAGATTTATTCATTGTTGCTTAGATCAAGGGCTGCCCCTATGTAGGTCCAAGGGTGACCAACTTTTTTTGTAATACACCAGTTAAAAAGTAAATCCTTGAGTCCTGTAGTGTGTTGCAACCACTCAACTTTACGGCTATAAAAGGGAAATAGTCTTAGATGATGAATTAATTCATGTGCATGAATGTTCAACAAAACTGTGTTTATGAACCTTCAAATTTGAATTTCATATAATTTTCCCATGTCACGAATAGTCTTCTTTCTATCTGTTGCAACAATTTAAAATTGTTGAAAAACATTAATTCATTGGCTATGTGAAAAAAAAAAAAAAAAGAATAAGCAGTACACTGAATTTGGCCCATATGCCAAGTATGTCAACCTCGCTATAGATAATAATCTAAGATGTTGGGTCCTACTGATAAGACAGCAAATGTCAGTTCAAAAAATAAATAATTAATTAAACAAACACTATTTTAATAATTGAAACATACAGATGTATGCTTTAGATGCCAGTGATGTAGGTACAGATGCCATTGATAACACGTCTTATATCCCTTGGCCCACCTCTGAGTTCCATAGCCAGTTCCTCTGAAAACTGACAGCTGTACATTTTAAATACCCTCTGCTCTGCTTCTCTGCCTGAGGACTTTGTCCGGCATTAAAGGAGCTAGACCAGCCCACCCACAGGGCAGCCTGGGAGTGCTGGGGATTAAATTCTACCTGGAGTAATTTCAACCAATAAGGGCTAGGAGACAGGGAATAAATACCTCAGCTTCCTCCTCTTGATGGAACAATTCTAAAGTAGGTTCTATGCTGTCCATCTTAGAATCCCTATTATAACTGTGCTCCTGTAGCCTTATTAATGCAAACTATATTGGCTTTGCCCCATTAATGTCTCAAATTTTTCTACTCTTATTTGTACTTCTGAGGAACACACCCCAAATAAATGTCTTGCCCTTAAGTACTTATCTCAGATTCTACTTTCTGTAGACTCAAAACAAATGTGCCAACCTGGAGTTAATGAACATTGCCTGTCAGGACCAGATGATCCCTTTCTATCAAAATGGTAGGGATTTTTAAGTTAGACCAGTGGTTTTCAACTAATTTTATACCCTAGGGGCATTTTTTATTATCATGGTCGCCCCCACCCCCACTCTGGTATCTAGTGAGTAGAGAGGAAAGTGATGCTGCTGACTATCCCATAGTACACAGAACACAATACAGAGTTATTTGATCCAGATGCTCATAGGGCTGAGTATGAACAACCCCAAGTTAAACTGAAGATTGATCTAAATGGATTTTAACATCCTGTACCATTCTAAAATTCCATGATTATAAGAAATCACACTGAAATTCTTAAAACCTGATGAGCTTCAAAGGATTCATAATATCTTGGGAATTAGGTGCAGGATTCTTTCCTGTTTTAGCATTTTTGTGAAGTGTCCACAGCTTTCAAAAATTTCTCTAAGGGGCATATGACCCATAAAGGTTAAGAACCAAGCTCTATAATAAATAATTCTTTAAATAATTCTTAATAAATTTACCATAGGTCTAAATCTTTAATCACCTTTTTAATCTCTTTCAGAGCATTGAGGAATGCAAGAATTGCTTTTTTCATGTTTGACAGCAATTCTTCCTAAGGCTACGTACTTCTGATAGGTATAAGAAGTAGTCAATAGAAAGAATGAATTTAGTTAATTGTTATACATGTAGAGGACACAAACTTCCCAGCAATCAATCTGGCAGTCCTAGATCTGGCAATCTGGCAATCCTAAAGTCCTAGGAAAACTTTTGTTTTTAATCCCTAATTAATATAACTCAGCAAATATCAAACATATTGTGGAAGGAAATGAGCAAATGAAAATCGCACAGAGAGAACAGTCCTGTATATATTCTTATTCCATATCCGTTTGGACACAAAGCCACTGCCAACAAAGGACCTAAGAAAAGAATTGGTATAGACCTCCCTTCTGTAGATTTCTTAAGCTGGGGCCATATAAATCAAACAGAATTACTTTATCTGCAGCTAAGAATTCTGTAGAGACATATTGAACCTGTAAGAAATGGCAGAACCTGGCCAAGTTCTGTCGTTTATGTAATAAATTCTACTACCATCCTGACTCTGCTTTCAGTTTTCTCTATTTTTATTTTTGGGCAAGATATGTGGATTTGTTTATAATATTAAAAGGATTTTTGGTTTACAAGCTTCCAAAGTTTGCTGCCTTAGATTATGTGTGACTGTTTTGGCATCATGCATATGTGAAAGAAAGAGAAAAATAATAAGAACAATTAAACATGTATGTTATAGAATTTAATGTAAAATGCCAGTCAGACACTAAACCACTCAGAAATAGCCTGGTATATAATTTTCTAATGATAGCTATCATTTATGAAAACTTACTAATTAAGTGTTAGGTATGTTGGGTTCAGAAAGATAGAAAAATGGATAGAATATAGATAAAATATGGATACATTAAACCTCACAATTATTTGAGCTAGAAACAATATTTCTATCCCCATTTTATAAATTCAGGCTTGGCAAGTTACAGTTTACCAAGGACTATAAAACTAAAAATGCCAAAGCATGGATTTGAAGCCAGGTCTCTCTAGCTCTAAAATGTATCCTTATCCCCATAATACCATATTGTCTTACATGGTATAGCTGTCTAATTAGGAAATCTGGGCAAGATTTGAATCTCTGCACTGGGGATATGTGAGTCATGAAGAAAAATTTTGGAAAGTAGCTAAAGTTGATAACCTGACCTGGAAAATTTTAACCGTCAAATAAGTTTAGGGGCATCACAGACCTCTGTGCTGTGCAGGTGAGCTGGGAACCCAAGGTATTCAACACCAAAAGAGACCAGTGCTTTGTGGGAGGCACAAAGACATATTTAGGTTTTGAAAAATAGAATAGGAGTTGACTTCAATCAAAAGCAAAAGTCTGAGTGTGCCAAAAGTATCTGAGAGCAAGAAGCTGCTATCTAGCATTCAACAATTAAGAAGACCAAGCTGAAACCTAGCCTAGAAGTGACAATACTAATTTATACCTGGTTTTGACAATTAACTAAAAAATCAATTTAAACTAATGGAATAATTCAGAGAGAAATGGCTCACAGGTGAGAGTAAGAATTCCAGGTCCTGGAGCCATCAGGATCTGAGTATCCGCCCATACTCCACAGGGGACTTTCACTGTGAAAAGGATGGGAAGCAGCAATAGGAAAATGTTTCTGTATTAGTGAATACATTTTCATTTTTAAACCAAAGACTAAGCCAGCCCACCTTAGGGGAAAAATATACATATACTGGCCACATACCTAAAAATTCTGAGAATAAATCTAGCTTCAGTTATGGCTACATAGAGGCAATCAGAGGTTACCAGAGAACTTTCTCTCCATCTCAATTCTACTTTCCTCTATGCTTTATCCTTGGGTAGACAGTCCCTGCAATAACCAGGGGGCCACCAGAAGCTTTCAAGGCCCCCAAGAGATCACAATTCCAAAGACAGAGAAAGTGCTGACAAAAGTCGGGGTCTGGCCTGGCTTGATCATGTGACCAGCCCTGATGCAGTCACTACCGCCTGACAGAACAGATCCTGTGGAAGTCATGGCGGGTCCTCCCCTGGCCTTGTTTTGGGGAAAGAAGTAGTTGAAATCAAGCCCAGCCAAATATAGCGACAGAGCATGGGTGGGGACAGAAGTAATACCTCAAAAGACTGCAACAGGCCGTACAGTGCACATTCAGGCTCAACACAGTGTGGCCTAGAGCCAGGGACCCACGAGGGGCATCAGGGGCTGGGGAGCCGCACTTTAAGCAGTTAAACATTTATGAAATATCTACTACCGTATTTTACTGATTCTAAGATGCACATTTTCCACATTTTGAAAACTGAGATGTCAGAATGTTTCTGACAATGAATGACATCCTATAATTGCTCTTGGCCAGGGGGCAGCTCTGATAGAGTTTCCAAAGTCTGCACAGAACTCAGTCATAATTCTTCACGTTTTCATCTCTTCAACTGAGTGTGCATTGTTTATACTATATTTGTAGACTTCAATTGTTGTTTAAAATATCTTCAAAAAGATTAAACTATGATCCACCATTAAAACCAAATGATATTATATATGCAGAAAAGGAACCCATGCAATAGGGTGTACAGTTTAATATAAATGAAGCATATATTCATGGTTGGGAGAATGACTGCAATTCCATATTTGCTTGCAAAGTAACACCCAAGCTTTTTTAATACCTAAGAAAGGATGGACACCTACAAGTAGATGAAGCCGTATTATGTTTTTTACTTTTTTTATTGATATACATGAAAAGTATTGCCTTTCACATGCTAAGAAATGCCCCCTGAAGAAGTAACACTGAATGATAAACACTTATATCTAAATAGTCCAAAGTAACTTTCAATAAGTATCACATCAATAAAATTAAATTATAATTCCAATTAAGTTAATAATAAATCACTTTAAATAAATGGTATTTGTTAGTAGTAACAAAAAACCATGTTTCATTTAAAATCATTAACAATGTACTCGATGAAATAAAATACATAACAGTGACTATGGGGGATACCAGAAGTACAAAGAGAAATAATTCATGGTCCCTAGATTTGAGAAATATTTATGATCCTATTGTGCATTTTTAGTGGTAGGAAGGGACAACCCATCACTAAACCAGACACTCTACCTCGCATATCTCCTATCCTTTGTATTCTGACCCAATCTCCATTTCAGAACTATAGGAAAAACGGGAATGTTTGTAAATTGTGAATTAATAGATTTAGTGATTATAAAGTATTTAACTGCTTTGGAAACTCCAGTACTTCAGATACTCAAGCCCAACACCTGAGAGTCATTCTGGATTCTTCTCTCTCTCTCTCACACCCCACATGTAAGCCATCAGAAAAGCTCTAGCTCCAAAATATATCCCAAGAATCTGACTACTCTGCTACTACTTTAATCCAACCCACATCAGCTGCTGCTTGGAATACTGCAAGAGCCTCATCATAGGTCTTTTTGTCACTGTCCTTATTTACCCACTTCCCACCCATGGTCTAGCCTCAACACAAAGCCAAAGTGATCCTTTTAAGCATGATTTACATTATGATACTCTTGTGCCACAAATTCTGAAATGGCATACTATTTCATGCAGAATAACAGCCAAAATCCCTGCAAAGGCCCCCAGGGCCACCAATGACTGGTCCCATGAATCTCTCTGATCTCCTCTACTATTACTCCTCCTTTCAGTTGCTTCACTCAGACTTCCTGGCCTCCTTGCTGCCCTTTGAACATGCCAGTTCAAAAAACTGCTTGGCCAGTTCTGTCTCCTTGGAGTCTTTGCTCAAATGGCATGTTGTTAATGAGGCACCTCCTAATCAGTCTTTCTTCGTCGTCGTCGTCATCCTCCTCCTCCTCCTCCTCCCTCTTTCTTCTTCTTTCTTCTTTCTCCCCCTCCCCCCTCTCCCCTCCACACCTTCGAACATTTTGCCCCCATTTCTACCTGCTGAAATACTACCCATTCTTCAGTGCCTAGCTCCAATTCTAAATCCTTTGGGAAGACTGTAACACTTAGCTTGTGTCCTTTTTCTGACACATTCCTTGTCTCTTCCTTTTTCAAAGCATAATGTGTTTACTCAATACACTTTTCCATTACAGACTTGAGTTTCTATTTTATGTCTGCATCCCAGAAGCACACAGAGCACGATGGCCCTGAACTGAGGGTTGTAGTGGCCACAACCATGAAGGCAGGACACTTGGAAATGTGTGAAAAAGATGGTTCCAAGAAGATAAAAAAGATCTCAAGTATCTTGTCATGCCCTCATTTGTACTGCATTGATCCCCTTTCATATTTAGAACTTAGCGGGGGTTTTTTCAAAATTGTTTTTAAAAACTATGTCCCTGATTGTTGTTGTTGCTATTTTGCTCTATCTTAGTAGCTCTTGGAGAAAATAAAAAGGTCATAGTTAACTCAGAAAAATTCAATTGACTCTTTATTTTCTTCAAGAAACAGGAAAGTGAGTAGACTCAACTTTATTCTATATGAGAGTTCTCACAAGAGGTGCAGGGGGAGGTAGGACTGTTGCCAATACCTAAGATTGAGCACTGCCAGGAATGATTACACCTCAACACAAGGAGAGGAAACCCTTCAGGAGTAAAAAAAAAAAAAAAAACAAAGCAGTAGGTAACCCTATAATTTACTGTCCAAACAGGTCACTCTGAGAGTGAAAGAGGCACCATTAACAATTACACCAGGCAGCAAGTATTAATGGGAACTGTCCCAGGCAAACTGGAGTGGATGACAACACTACAAAAAAGTCAGTGAACCTGAAACCTCAAGGCACAGAAGGAGAGAATCTGCTGTAATTCTAAAGCAGCTCTAGATAGTTTAGAATAAATCCCCTGACAAAGCTGCCTATTGAAAGACCCATTCAGCATTCCACTGTCTCTAGAAGGCTCAGCAGGAAAAGAGAAAGTGCTCAGAAGGTTGTGTTGAGCAATCCAATCACCATGAAATTTGGAGAGCGGAAACTGCTACAAGCCTTTCCTACCATCCACCAAAATCCACCTCCAGCTGCTATCTTCAACCATTAGGATCAGCAAATAACCTGCTAGACTGAAAAGACCTTACTACCCAGGAGTCTCTATCGTCTGTCATCCAAGCAGAGTAACAACTGAGGGAGAAAGAAGTAAGACCTCATTATCAAGCAGAACCAAATGAAGAAAAGAATCTCTGGAGACACAAAATGTTGGTGCTAGAGGCACATTAGAGACAATCTAATCCAGGCTCCCAACTGATAAATGAGATAACATAGCTCAGTAATATTAAATAAAATATTTTATGTTACTGCAAGAAAAAAGAATTTAATTCACTCCTTCCTTCATTCCACACGTATGGAGTACTCCCACCATGCCATGCACCAGGATATCCCCCAAGCAGTGGGGGATAAAAAGATAAGACATAGTCCTGCCTATTAGAACCATAGTTGGAATGTACTAATAGTTACTGTATTTCAAAAACTGATTGTTAACTATATCTTGAAACTACTGTGTTAATACCACTTGAGAATTCTAGCCAAATGGCCCAAAGAAAATGATTCTTAAAAGGGAGAATGTTGGTAAGCACTGCCACTATATGGTAACTTTGCTGAGAATACTTGTGATGGAAAAATGTTTAATAATAAACCCTTTTCCATTTGTTTCCTTTTTCTATCCTTCTTATCCCACATTTATGTATCACCATATACAAAACAAGGAGAGTCAACCTGAAGCCTACAATTTTCTTCTGTGTGTGTGTGTGTGTGTGTGTGTGTGTGTGTGTGTATGTATATATATATAGATATATATATACTATAAATACTGAAGTTCAGGGTATACATTTCCAGATTTCCTAAAATCCTGAAGAAAACAAATCTAACTTAATTATACCCAGGTTTTTCTCTCCCATCTGTAAAACAAATGAGCCTCTAAACCATACCATTTATTCACAGAATGTCATCATGTAGAAAGATGATCATTATATGAAATTAGTTTAATTAGAAGATCTTCCTAATTCATGCATTCTTTATAGAATTTATTGAAACAAATCACAGAGCATTCTAAACACTTTGTAAGAAAGGACAATTTGAGGCTTAAATAAAACCAATACGTAGAAGAATTATTTCAACATACCCAAATAAAACATCACTTAAATCCACAAATATTTGTTATACTCTTTCAAAGAAGGCCATTTCAATTATGAATAAAATGATTTACCACATCAATAAGGAATCAGAAAAAGTTTTGATGCTAAAGACCATGCCCACAGTGTGACAATTTCCTTTTTTAAATAAGTTCATTTCTCAATTTTGCTAAATTCAAATTTTAATCAATTTAAATCAATTGATTAGACTTCCTTATTCAAAAAAATGTGGTTTCTCCCTGAATATTCATAAAAATAAATATTTTTGTTATGTTAGCAGCTCAAAATATAACATGTCATGAAAAAGACTGAAAATAATATGAACTTCTCCAATATTGTACTTTAGTATTCAATTACAGTAATAAACTTGCCCAGGTTTTCATAGCCTTAAATATTTTCAGCCTACATTAGGCATAAGGGTTTGCATTATATGAATGTTAAACTAAGTAAAGATGAGGTGAGTGAAAATATATTCAGAAATCCTCATATCATTCCTGGTTAGGTATAAAAGGTATTCCAATATAATCTAATGCTGAAAATATCTGAGCTTCCTCTATTTCACAGGAATAATGATGCTTAAAAAAGAAAAGGCAAGGGGAAAAATTATTAATTAAAATATAACTATCAAGTCTATATAATATGACTAAGCACAGATGAAAATGCCAATAATTCTTATTAGCAGTTTCTATATAAGTTAGGGGCTTCCAAGACTACAAATGGTGAGAAAAATTATATATCATGTCACAAACATACATTTAAAAGTTGAGCAGCCTAGGAGTGCCTAGGTGGCTCAGTCAGTTAAGCAACTGCCTTCAGCTCAGGTCATGATCTCAGGGTCTTGGGATCAAGCCCCAAGCCCCACATGGGGCTCGCTGCTCAGCAAGGAGCCTGCTTTTCCCTCTCCTGCTGTTCCTCCCCTGCTTGTGCATGCTCACACTCTCTCTCCCTCTCACAAATAAATGAAATATTAAAAAAAAAAAAAAAAAGACCAGCCTAATGATATATTCAGAGCACTAAATGAGAAAAACATGCAGCCAAGAATACTATATCCAGCTAGGCTATCATTGAAAATAGAAGGAGATATAAAAAGCTTCCAGGACAAACAAAAACTAAAAGAATTTGTAAACACCAAACCAGCTCTATAGGAAATGTTGAAAGGGGTCCTCTAAGCAAACAGAGAGCCTAAAAGTAGTAGACCAGAAAGGGACAGAGACAATATACAGTAACAGTCACCTTACAGGCAATACAATGGCACTAAATTCATATCTCTCAATAGTTACCTTGAACATAAATGGGCTAAATGTCCCAATCAAAGGACACAGGGTATCAGAGTGGATGAACAAACAAAACCCATCAATATGCTGTCTACAAGAAACTCATTTTAGACCTGAAGACACCTCCAGACTTCAAGTGAGGGGTGGAAAACAATTTACCATGCTAATGGACATCCAAAGAAGTTGGGGTGGCAATCCTTGTATCAGATCAATTAGATTTTAAGCCAAAGACTATAATAAGAGATGAGGAAGGACACTATATCATACTCAAAGGGTCTGTCCAAAAAGAAGATCTAACAATTTTAAATATCTATGCCCCTAACATGGGAGCAGCCAACTATATAAACCAATTAATAACAAAATCAAACACACACTGACAATAATACAATCATAGTAAGGGACTTTAATACCCCCCTCACTGAAATGGACAGATCATCCAAGCAAAAGATCAACAAGGAAATAAAGGTCTTAAATGACACACTGGACCAGAGGGACATCACAGATATATTCAGAACATTCCAGCCCAAAGCAGCAGAATACACATTCTTCTCTAGTGCACATGCAACAATCTCCAGAATAGATCACATCCTGGGTCACAAATCAGGTCTCAACCAGTACCAAAATATTGGGATCATTCCCTGCATATTTTCAGATCACAATGCTCTGAAGCTAGAAATCAATCACAAGAGGAAATTTGGAAAGAACTCAAATACATGGAGGCTAAACAGCATCCTACCAAAGAATGAATGGGTCAACCAGGAAATTAAAGAAGAATTGAAATAATTCATGGAAACAAATGATAATGAAAACATAATGGTTCAAAATCTGTGGAACACAGCAAAGTCAGTCCTGAGAGGAAACTATATAGCGATACAAGCCTTTCTCAAGAAACAAGGTCTCAAACACACAACCTAACCCTACACCTAAAGGAGCTGGAGAAAGAACAGCAAAGAAAGCCTAAACCGAACAGGAGAAGAGAAATAATAAATATCAGAACAGAAATCAATGAAATAGAAACAAAAACAAAAACAAAAAAAAAAAAAAAACAATAGAACAAATCAACGAAACTAGGAGCTGGTTCTTTGAAAGAATTAGTAAGACTAATAAAACCCTGGCCAGTCTTATCAAAAAGAAAAGAGAAAGGACCCAAATAAATAAAATCATGAATGAAAGAGGAGAGATCACAAGCAACACCAAAGAAATACAAACAATTATAAGAACATATATTGAGCAACTATATGCCAGCAAATTTGACAATCTGGAAGAAATGGATGCATTCCTAGAGACATATAAACTACCACAACTGAACCAGGAAGAAATAGAAAACCTGAACAGAACCATAACCAGTAAAGAGATTGAAGCAGTCATCAAAAATCTCCCAACAAACAAGAGCCCAGGGCCAGATGGCTTCCCAGGGGAATTCTACCAAACATTTAAAGAATTAATTCCTATTCTCCTGAAACTGTTCCAAAAAATAGAAATGGAAGGAAAACTTCCAAACTCAACTGATGAAGCCAGCATTACCTTGATCCCAAAACCAAACAAAAACCTCATCAAAAAAGAGAATTATAGGGGCGCCTGGGTGGCTCAGCCCCACATCAGGCTCTCTGCTCAGCAGGGAGCCTGCTTCCTCCTCTCTCCCTGCCGCCTGCCTCCCTTGCCTACTTGTGATCTCTGTCTGTCAAATAAATAAATAAAATTTAAAAAAAAAAAAGAGAGAGAGAGAGAGAGAATTATAGACCAATATCCTTGATGAACACAGATGTGAAAATTCTCACCAAAATACAAGCCAATAGGATCCAACAGTACATTAAAAGGATTATTCACCACGACCAAGTGGGATTTATTCCAGGGCTGCAAGGTTGGTTCAACATCCACAAATCAATGTGATACAATACATTAATAAAAGAAAGAACAAGAACCATATGATACTCTCAATAGATGCTGAAAAAGCATTTGACAAACTATAGCATACTGTCTTGATCAAAACTCTTCAAAGTGTAGGGATAAAGCCATCTATGAAAAATCCACAGCGAATATCATTCTCAATGGAGAAAAACTGAGGGCTTTTCTGGTAAGGTCAGGAACATGGCAGAGATGTCCATTATCACCACTGCTATTCAACATAGTACTAGAAGTCCTAGCCTCAGCAATCAGACAACAAAAAGATATTAAATGCATCCAAATTGGCAAAGAAGTAGTCAAACTACCACTTTTTGCAGAAGATATGATACTTTATGTGGAAAACCCAAAAGACTCCACTCCAAATCTGCTAGAACTTGTACAGGAATTCGGTAAAGTGTCAGGATATAAAATCAATGCACAGAAATCAGCTGCATTTCTTTACACCAACAAGACAAAAGAAAGAGAAATTAAGGAGTCAATCCCATTTACAACTGTACCCAAAACCATAAGATACCTAGGAATAAATCTAACCAAAGAGGCAAAGAATCTGTACTCAGAAAACTATAAAGTACTCATGACAGAAATTGAGGAAGACATAAAGAAATGGAAAAATGTTCCATGCTCATGGATTGGAAGAACAAATATTGTGAAAATGCCTATGCTACCTAAAGCAATCTATACGTTTAATGCAATCCCATCAAAATCCCATCCATTTTTTTCAAAGAAATAGAACAAACGATCCTAAAATTTATATGGAACCAGAAAAGACATCAAATAGCCCAAGGAATGTTGAAAAAGAAAGCCAAAGTTGATGCCATCACAATTCCAGACTTTAAGATCTCTTACAAGGCTGTCATCATCAAGAAAGTATGGTACTGGATCAAAACCAGACACATAGATCAATGGAACAGAATAGAGAGCCCAGAAATAGACCCTCAACTCTATGGTCAACTAATCTTTGACAAAGCAGAAAAGAATGTCCCATAAAAAAAAGACAGTCTCTTCAATAAATGGTGTTGGGAAAATCGGACAGCCACATGCAGAAGAATGAAACTGGACCATTTCCTTACACCACACACAAAAATAAGACTTAAAAGGGATGAAAGACTTCAATGTGAGACAGGAATCCATCCAAATCCTTGAAGAGAACACAGGCAGCAACCTCTTGACCTCAGCTGAATTATCTTCTTCCTAGAAGTATTGCCAACGGCAAGGAAAGCAAGGGCAAAAATGAACTATTGGGACTTTATCAAGGTCAAAATCTTATGCACAGCAAAGGAAACAGTCAAAAAAAGCAAAAGACAACTGACAGAATGGGAGACGATACTTGCAAATGACATATCAGATAAAGGGCTAGTATCCAAAATCTATAAAGAACATAGCAAACTCAACACCCAAAGAACAAATAATCTAATCAAGAAATGGGCAGAAGACATGAACAGACAGTTCTGCAAAGAAGACATCCAGATGGCCAACAGACACATGAAAAAGTGCTCCACATCACTCGCCATCAGAGAAATACAAATCAACACCACAATGAGATACCACCTCACACCAGTCAGAATGGCTAAAATTAACAAGTCAGGAAATGACAGATTCTGGCGAGGATGCAGAGAAAGGAGAGTCCTCCTACACTGTTGGTGGGAATGAAAACTGGTACAGCCATACTGGAAAATCACATGGAGGTTCCTCAAAAAGTTGAAAATAGAGCTACCCTATGACCCAGCAATCGCACTACTGGGTGTTTACCCTAAAGATACAAATGTAGTGATCTGACGGAACACGTGCTTCCAAACGTTTATAGCAGCAATGTCCACAATAGCCAAACTATGGAAAGAACCTAGATGTCCATCAACAGACAAATGGATAAAGAAGATGTGGTATATATATACCATGGAATACTATGCAGCCATCAAAAGAAATGAAATCTTGCATTTGTGATGACGTGGATGGAACTAGAAGGTATTATGCTGAGCAAAATAAGTCAATCAGAGAAAGACAATTATCAAATGATCTCCCTGATATGAGGAATTTGACAGGCAAGATGGAGGTTTGGGGGGTAGGAAAGGAAAAAATGAAACAAGATGGGCTTGGGAGGGAGACAAACCATAAGAGACTCTTAATCTCATGAAATAAACTGAGGAGAATATTCTCCTTCTCCCTCTTCCTACCTGGAACAAAGGAGCAATTCTGTAACCATAAAAAGGCAAGACAGTAAAGACAGAAACCAAGGATAGAAACCATGTATTGAAGAAGGGGAAGCAGAAAGCTTAAAGGAGGCTGGCATGATGGTATTGTCTAGACACTGGACTGCCTACCTCTAGGTCGGCAGCCTAAGCCAATTCCTTATAAGCCAATTCATTGACCTAATGTTTCTTCTCTCTAATTTTCTAAGTGAAGTTTCCTTTAAGTCAGTTAGAATTTAACACTATAAAGAGGCCACTAAATAGTGCTGGAAGAACTGCATATGCACATGCCAAAAAAATGAATTTATATAAAGACCTTATAAGCCTCACAAAAATTGACTCAAAATGGGTTACAGTCCTACATGTAAAATGCAAAACTCTAAAACTCCTAGAAGGTAATATAGTAGAAAACCTAGATGACCTGGAGAATGGTGATGAGGCCTTTTAAGATAAAACAATGAAGACACAATCCATGAAAAAATAATTGATAAGCTGGACTTCATTAAAATTCAAAACTTCTGCTCTATGAAAGATAACATCAGGAGAATGGAAATACAAGCCCCAGAATGGGAGAAAACATCTGCAAAAGACAAATCTGGTGAAAACATCTGCAAAAGACAAATCTGGTAAAGAACTGTTATCCAGAATATAAAAAGAATTTTTAAACTCAATAAGAGAACAAACAACCCAATTTAAAAAATGGTCCAAAGATCTTGACAGGCCCCTCATCAAAGAAGATATACAGATGATGAATAAGCATATATGAAAAGATGCTACACACCATATGTCATCATAAGACATTTGGAAAAAGCTAAATTATGAAGACAGTCAAAAAATCAGTGGTTTCCAGGGGTTAAGAGGAAGAGTAGAATAAGTAAACTGAGCACAGAGGGTTTTTAGGTAGTGAAACCACTCTGTATGATATTATAATGGTGAATACATGCCAAGATAAATGTGTCTAAACCTACAGAATATACACAACAAAAGTGAACCTTAATGTAAACTATGGTCTTTGAGTAACAATGATGTGTTCATGTAGGTTCATCAGTTGTAACAAACACACTACTCTGGTGAGGAATGTTGATCATCTGGAGACTCTGCTTATGTTGAGGGAAACAGTAAACAGAAAATTTATATACGGTTCAGGTTTTATGTGTTCTTTTGCCTCAGTTTATTTATATCATTATACAATAAACTACATTATTAAAGAGGTTTAATAATGCTGCTGTGTATAAGGGCACCTGGGTGGCTCAGTGGGTTAAGCTTCTGCTTTCAGCTCAGGTCATGATCGCAAGGTCCTGGGATCAAGCCCCACGTCAGGCTCTCTGCCCGGCAGGGAGCCTGCTTCCTCCTCTCTGCCTGACTCTCTGCCTACTTGTAATCTCTCTGTTAAATAAATAAATAAAATCTTTAAAAAAAAATGCTGCTGTGTATAAGAAAGTTTGGGAAGTATTAACGCTTTTCTGCTTCATAGAAATTCTAACCTCTAGTTTAGTATGTGAATGGCAACTCTATAGGGATCCAGATTCCTACCCATAACAGTATTTTAGTGTGAAAACCTCAACATTTTCCATCATGGCAATTCAACACTTGCTTAAAAAAGAAAAAGTCATTATGATCAGTTCATAGTAAGATATTAAGGAACAGACAGAGGCAAGGAAAATGCATGGGTCTCAAAAATAACTTTAAGGAGAATTCTGTACAACATTTTTCTCCTAGATTTTTGTCGTGTTAGTACCAAAGATCTATAATGAAAAGCAACAATCTCTCATCCAATTCCTCCCCTCCTACACGACACTCTCCAAGGATAATATCTCTTAATTTTTTCTGTTTCTAGGAGTTTTGGTGATTATTTCTATAAGTCTAAATAAGAAGTTTTTTTTTCTTTTCATTATCTTGACTTATTAACTTTAGACAATATATATTGACTGACATCATACGAAATGTGAGAATTGAGTTCATTTACTTTGTTCTCTCCTCCCCTCTCCTCTTCCCAGTATTGTATATTTATATCACTACTTTTAGCTTTGATATCGGTTAACCATTAACTATAAATAACATCAAACACATACTTCTCATTACATTGACTTTCCACAGGACCTCTTTTTTTTTTTTTTTCCCCCACAGGACCTCTTGAACACTCCTTGTAACATAAGTGCATTAACACTGAAACATATTTTTCCTGCTTCTCATTAGATTGATTCTAAAAGATGGAAATCAATAAGCAATTATGAGTATGTAAATTCACTCTAATATGAAATATATTCCCCTTTCTACAGGTTTCATTACATGAATAACATATATATACATTTGCCTAAAAAAATCAATTCAACAAACATTGATTTAGCATTTACCACATGCAAGTCAGTATCAAATCTGATGGATAAGGATATGAAAGATATGTATTCCTATACAAAAACAATGATCCAAGCAGAAAGTTATGAGATCTGGGAAGTATTCAGGATGTTGTGAATGCTGACTCACACCTCCCCTCCCCCCTTTTTAGAGTAATTGGCATTTTACTTATTACAGTGCATTTAGTCATGCAGCAAATACTCAAATGCCTGCTGTGTGTCAGGCACTGCATCAGGCACTGGAGAAACACTGATGAGAAAATGAGCAAGACATCATAAAGGCTCCAAGGAAAGATATGCTGCAAAAACTGAGTGAAAGTGGACCTGATTAAGTCTTGGGAGAACAAAGATAAACCTGGGAATATAACAATATAACAACTGTGATGAGATTTAAAGGAAATGAAAATTAAAAAATGTAGAGAGGGGAGCAGGAGAAAGGCATGGAAGAGAGCATCCTAAGCAAGCAATGGGTCCAAAGCCCTCGGTTTTGCCCTATAGAGAAACAGAAAGCCAAGTGGAACCCAGAACACAGGTAAAATGCAAACTGTTTAATGCCTGATTATGGTAATATAAGCTTTTTACTGCCTGATGGATTACATGAGCATATTTTATTAAAATATTTATTATGTATTTAACTTTACCATTATGTATGTGTGTATATATATGTAACTCATATATATGTAATATAACTTTAAAAGGATATATTATTGGGAGCCTGGATGCCTCAGTCAGTTAAGCATCTGCCTTCCTCTCAGGTCATGATCTCCAGATTCTGGGATGGAACCCAGCATCGGGCTCCCCGCTCAGCAGGGAGTCTGCTTCTGCCTCTGCTTCTCCCCCTGCTTCCTATTCCCTCTCCCCCCTCATTCACTCTTTCTCCAAGTAAATAAATAAAACCTTTATAAAGGCTATTTTATCATAAATAGTAATTTTACATTTATTCCTATATATAGTATACATACAATAATAGAATATATTTCTACATATATTATACATACAATAATACAATTTTAAGTTAATTTTACCAATTCTTCTTATGGATTGCTAAAATAATAAATCCTTTCTCTACCAGAATAATTATATAAGCAGACTCTGAGAATCCATGTATCCCTTCATGCATGATTTAAGTTGCTTCTTCCAAAAGTTTTTCAGCCACATGTTTATTGTAGCGGGAAAGATAGATGTGATTTATGTAACATCCACACTAATAAAATTACTCTCTGCTTTGCAATTCTTGCTCCTCTTTATCAATCCTCCCGTTTGTTTTTCAAACCACTGAATGTTCTTGTAAACTTTATAGTTTCTGTATGGCCCATTTCCTAGAAGAGTATTTTTCCAACAGTAGTTTGGACTCATTAATGAAACCAATTAAGTGGATCAATTTTTTTAATGTAATAGAATAGAATCAAACAAAAAACAATAGAGTGCATTACACATAATAATGGAAAGTGTTGTTTCTGAAGATTTTGTTTTAGTCATGCACACATGTCAAGGGTCAATATAGAAAATGCATTTTTTAGTTATTGTCAAAGTCAAAAAAACATAAAAGAAACACTGTTCTAGAAACTGTATGCTTTAAAAAATTCAGTAACACTGCCAAGGGAGTATTTTTCCCAAAGTATATATGGTTGAATCCGTTTGCAATACAAACAGTTTCCTTATCATCATCAAGTGTTGGAATACAGTTTCATAGGTTGCTGTCTTTCTGCACCTCACTAGGCCACTTAAGAATCACCCTTGGGTCTGGTACACTTCCTTACCAAACAACAGAGTCCTCACAATCTGTGCTAGGCTTACCACCTACTGTGGGATTATCTTACTCAATGTGTATGCCTTTGTTCGGCTTAAATGCATGTGTCAATGCCCTCAGGCCTGTCCTGCTTTCTGTATCTCAGACCCCACCGGGAGGGGTCAGGGCACTTCTACTGCAGCAGGAAGTGGGGTGTGCAGGCTACAGTGCCTGCATTGGCTGGCTACTGAGTGGATCTGGCAGTGGGGAACCCACTAATTGTAAAGGGCTAGATATTTGTCTTTCTCTCCGCCTGCTCTCGGGAAGTGCTGTAGCACTTGAAACTGGTACGTATGTTGTCTGGTCTCAGCAACCTCAAATCATGCACTGGTTTCTTCCCTGCCTTTTAACCTTGGCTGAACAGCCTGGACACTCAGTGCATGGTCAAACACCAAGCACACCATCAATAAGACTTAGCAAATGATGTTAAATTTGTAGACTCCAGACAGAATTGAGACTTGTTAAAACAGAATTCTATAAAGGGTTCCTGAAGGTGTACATTCCAAATATCTGACTCTTAACTAGGATAGGTGGATAGGGCTCATCAGGTCAGGCGTTTATCTATAATAATACCTAAAGTAGTTAGTTAATTTATTACGGAACTGCAAGAGTTGAATCACATTCAATAATATGCTCTTTAATATTCACATACAATAAAATATGAAGAATACACAATAGTTCTCATGTCAGACTCCAATTTTAACTCACTAAGGAACTGTCAGTAACCTCTGATGAAAGAGTGCTGATCAATTTTCAATCCTTTTATCCATGTCCTACATCGAAGACATTTCTGAAGTAGTTAAGACTTTATTCAAGTGATGAACACTATTTGTTAAATATCTACTGTATCAATCAGGGAAGGACCTTTCATGGGCTAATGAAAGTGTGCCAGCAGCCAAGGAATATGATTAATTCAAATCTGTGCATCTGAAGTTTAAAAAAGAAGAAGAAAAAAATAAGCATAGACATTGCTTCCTGTCTCAAAAGGTTTAAAAATTAGCAAAAATTCAAAAAGAAGAAGAATTCTTCAGCAGTATGAAAAAACCAATTGTTTAAGGAAGGAAATGTGCTAGGAGAGAAGAATAAAAAGGAAGAATACTCAAGTTTCCCATAGTAATGAATTTTTCCCAAAAGTTTATATCAGCAAATATTTAATTTGTCCTACTTAGAGGATTGCTTTTTTTTTTTTTTTTTTACCAAATGTCTGTGCTTACAACACTCTAAAATTGGTATTCTTTTTGTGAAAATAATAGTTATTTAAATATATCAGAATCTAAATCAGAAGACTGTAAAAGGAAAAATTATCACCTAAGAAGCTGGGTGACTGCGTTTTGAAAACTCATAGTCATCCCTTTAGGAAGAAGCAGGGTAATTTAACTGGAAAGGATGATGGTTGAAGGGGAGATCAATATGTAATTTTAGCTAGATCGCTTCCCTATTGTCCTTTGGGCCAGTGCCAAAGAAACACTCTGCCTATCTTGGGACAATGGGTCAAACCAGAAACACTGCTTTGCACCTGAAAGAGAAAATGAAGCAGGTCCAGACAGTATGCTGAGATGATCGGAGATTCCATTAGAGTGTCAGTCATGAATAAGGTGAGATGCAATTTCTGTAGCTATGAGATAGTTTCACCATCACCAAGTCTCCCCGGGCAACTTCATTGATGCATTTATGATGAAACTTCTCATTTTCTGTTATGTTTTCTCTCTTGGACCTTAAAGTAAATTCATCTTTTATCAGTTCCACACTTCATTGCACGTCATGATTTGGAAAAGATAATAAAATACTAGCTGGTGCTGTCCCCAGAGAGGACAATGCACCTGCCTTCATTTCAGGAGACTGTACTTAACGGGAATTGATCTACCTGCCACGACCACTGTCTATAAAGAAAAGAATTATCTTGAAGCAAAGCAGAGGCAGAAAATTAGGAGCTGTTGTCTTAATGTAGACACTGTCCTCAAAGACTGGGCAGAAGAAAAGACCTGGGAGTAAAGTCAAAATCAGAGAACCAAGGATGAATAATTATTATCATCAACTGATCCATTTTCATTTTAAAATATTTTTTTCAGTGTACTTTTACCCTCCATCTCTAGGCAATAGCATTTACATTATTTAAAATCCCATAGATTCTCTGGAAAGAAAAATAACATTTAAAAATATGTCTCTTGAGATCATGGTTCAAATTACTGGGAAGTGTGTGTGTGTGTGAGAGAGAGAGAGAGAGAGAACAAGGGACAGGCACATTATTATCTAAGATCTTACACCAAAGTAACAGCATCTCTGACCTTAGAACATACTTTAAATCTAAATCTTTTAGTACTATAGCACTGCATTCATTGATTACCCTCTTGTTTCAACTTGTTCCCATCCCCACTCTGCACACCAAAAAATTAGTAATGGTTTCTTCTTATATTGAGAAAAGTTTTGTAAATCAACACATTTTGATTGAGAGTCAATGATTTTTACCTCTATTTAGACAAATATTAGGAGAGTGTAGTAGAAACAAAACTACATGGCTTAAATTGGAAATATTCAACCCCATTGGCCTATCCATCATGTTCAAATGTTTATGAAGTCAGCTATCTTCAGAAGACTCTACAATGGAGATACAGTTATTATGGCATTGTTTTCTGACTTATTTTTCCTTAACATTAAAATCTGCCAAATACCATGACTGTCTTGAAGGCAAATCCAAAACAGACTTTTGTAACTAATAAATGAATCCAGAATGTTAAATTCCTAAGAAATAAAAAGATTTAATTTCCCTCGGATAACTTGTTCAGAGGATACTGTTGGTTATACCTGTTTCCCATTCCTAATTTCTAGTATCTGTTCAAGTACCCATCCCTAGACCAGATAGTTGATGAACTATATCAGATCACACTCACAATTTCTGAGATGGCACTGAGTGGTTAAATATAATCTAGTTTGCTTGCCATAACTGGTCAAGAAACTATACCTAACTCCATCAGCCCACAGCATTCCTTCAGCTCCAAGTTATTGGTTAAATGATTAGGCCAGTATGATGTGAGGGGTAATTCAGTAGACAAAATGGAAAGGAAGATTCCCTGTATTGAAAGAAAGGCAGAAAAGACCAACCTATGTATGTGGTTGTAAATGGATATGAGTGGATATGAGGCCTAGGACTGCCGCCGCCATCTTGTGACAAAACTGAGATGAAAACACAAAAAGGATACAATTGCCAAGAATATCTCAATCCGTCAGACCAAGTTCTCGTTAAACAAAACCAGATCCCTATGTAGATATTTTCAGTGTCTTGAGAGCCAGTTTGAATTGAGTTTTCCAATATGACTTAAAATATTCTAATACATACAATTAATAAGGTTCTCTTTCATAATTAAGACAATAATACAACTAATCATGTTTCACTTTTTGCTGCCAGGAATTTAGAGTCAAATTTGAAATTCAGTTATAAAAATTACATAAGCCTGTGGCCTATGTTTTTAGTCTCATTTTTAAAAGGTCAAGGGTTATTCCTGGAAAACTATAAACTCCCAAAATTGAACCAGGAAGAAATTGACAACCTGAATAGACCCATATCTAGTAATGAGATTAAAGCAGTGATCAAAAACCTCCCAAAAAACAAGAGTCCAGGACCTGACAGATTACCTGGGGAATTCTACCAAACTTTCAAAGAAGAAATAACACCTATTCTCCTGAAGCTGTTTCAAAAAATTGAAGCAGAAGGAAAACTTCCAGACTCTTTTTATGAAGCCAGGATTACCCTGATCCCCAAACCAGGCAAAGACCCTACCAAAAAGGAGAATTTCAGACCAATATCACTGATGAATATGGATGCAAAGATTCTCAACAAGATCCTAGGAAACAGGATCCAACAGCACATTAAAAAGAGTATCCACCATGACCAAGTGGGATTCATCGCTGGGT
Organism: Enhydra lutris kenyoni; assembly: GCF_002288905.1. Classification (NCBI taxonomy): domain Eukaryota; kingdom Metazoa; phylum Chordata; class Mammalia; order Carnivora; family Mustelidae; genus Enhydra; species Enhydra lutris. The sequence goes on along the minus strand of NW_019154085.1, from coordinate 78,977,237 downwards.
TACAAGGATGGTTCAACACTCACAAATCAATCAATGTGACAGAACAAATCAATAAGAGAAGAGAGAAGAACCACATGGTCCTCTCAATTGATGCAGAAAAAGCATATGACAAAATCCAGCATCCGTTCCTGACTAAAATGTTTCAAAGTATAGGGATAGAGGGAACATTCCTGAACTTCATAAAATCTATCTATGAAAGATGCACAGCAAATATCATCCTCAATGGGAAAAAGCTTGCAACCTTCCCATTGAGATCAGGAACACGACAAGGATGCCCACTCTCACCACTCTTGTTCAACATAGTATTAGAAGTCCTAGCAACAGCAATCAGACAACAAAGAGAAATAAAAGGTATCCAAATTGGCAATGAAGAAGTCAAACTCTCTCTCTTCGCAGATGACATGATTCTTTATATGGAAAACCCAAAAGACTCCATCCCCAAACTACTAGAACTCATACAGCAATTCAGTAACGTGGCAGGATACAAAGTCAATGTACAGAAATCAGTGGCTTTCTTAGACACTAACAATGAAAATACAGAAAGGGAAATTAGAGAATCAATTCCATTTACTATAGCACCAAGAACCATAAGATACCTGGGAATAAACCTAACCAAAGAGGTAAAGGATCTGTACTTGAGGAACTACACAACACTCATGAAAGAAATTGAAGAAGACACAAAAAGATGGAAGACCATTCCATGCTCTTGGATCGGAAGAATAAACATTGTTAAAATGTCTATACTACCTAGAGCCATCTATACTTTTAATGCCATTCCGATCAAAAGTCCACCGGTATTTTTCAAAGAGCTGGAGCAAATAATCCTAAAATTTGTATGGAACCAGAAGAGACCCCAAATCGCTAAGGAAATGTTGAAAAACAAAAATAAAACTGGGGGCATCACGTTACCTGATTTCAAGCTTTACTACAAAGCTGTGATCACCAAGACAGCATGGTACTGGCATAAAAACAGACACATAGACCAGTGGAACAGAGTAGAGAGCCCAGATATGGACCCTCAACTCTATGGTCAGTTAATATTCGACAAAACAGGAAAAAATATACAGTGGAAAAAAAGACAGTCTCTTCAATAAATGGTGCTGGGAAAACTGGACAACTATATGTAGAAGAATGAAACTCGACCATTCTCCTACACCGTACACAAAGACAAACTCAAAGTGGATAAAAGACCTCAACGTGAGACAGGAATCCATCAGAATCCTAGAGGAGAACATAGGCAGTAACCTCTTTGATATCAGCTACAGCAACTTCTTTCAAGATATGTCTCCAAAGGCAAGGGAAACAAAAGCAAAAATGAACTTTTGGGACTTCATCAAGATCAAAAGCTTCTGCACAGCAAAGGAAACAGTCAACAAAACAAAGAGGCAATCCACAGAATGAGAGAAGATATTTGCAAATGACAGTACAGACAAAAGGCTGATATCCAGATCTATAAAGAACTCCTCAAACTCAACACACATAAAACAGATAATCATGCCAATAAATGGGAAGAAGATATGAACAGACACTTCTCCAATGAAGACATACAAATGGCTATCAGACACATGAAAAAATGTTCACCATCACTAGCCATCAGGGAGATTCAAATTAAAACCACATTGAGATACCACCTTACACCAGTTAGAATGGCCAAAATTAGCAAGACAGGAAACAACATGTGTTGGAGAGGATGTGGAGAAAGGGGAACCCTCTTTCACTGTTGGTGGGAATGCAAGTTGGTGCAGCCACTTTGGAGAACAGTGTGGAGATTCCTCAAGAAATTAAAAATAGAGCTTCCCTATGACCCTGCCATTGCACTACTGGGTATTTACTTCAAAGATACAGATGTAGTGAAAAGAAGGGCCATGTGTACCCCAATGTTTATAGCAGCAATGGCCATGGTTACCAAACTGTGGAAAGAACCAAGATGCCCTCCAACGGACGAATGGATAAGGAAGATGTGGGTCCATATACACTATGGAGTATTATGCCTCCATCAGAAAGGATGAATACCCAACCTTTGTAGCAACATGGATGGGACCGGAAGAGATTATGCTGAGTAAAATAAATCAAGCAGAGAGAGTCAATTATCATATGGTTTCACTTATTTGTGGAGCATAACAAATAACATGGAGGACATGGGGAGATGAAGAGGAGAAGGGAGTTGAGGGAAATTGGAAGGGGAGGTGAACCATGAGAGACTATGGACTCTGAAAAACAACCTGAGAGTTTTG